>NC_056735.1:422577531-422727531 GCF_019279795.1 Protopterus annectens
ATCTTCAGGACTGCTAAAGCAGAGCAATGGGAAGTGCACTGGGTGGCGATGGCCTGTTTATTCCTAGATCCTACTGATATTTCTCTAAGTGTATGACCATGGCTAGTGTGACCTTCTATAGTACATGTGAGACTCCATTCCAAGAATTGTTGTACTACAGTCCAGTTTGTTTTGCACTACAGCCATACCTCTCAATCTGTTAGTGCAGGATATTTGGAGATAGTCTATCAAAATGTTTAGACAATGGGCCATACAGTGATTGTGACTATTTCTCTGAGTAATGTATGGGTTGCTAGGGTTACAGGGTTTGTTTTAGCAGACATCTGACATATATGCCATTTGACACTGTCATGTATTGTTTCAGTACCTCGTGACATACCTCCTCAGATCATCACAGTGATTTACCAGAGGAATACTTGATAGATGATGCACACACCAAACGTATGGACCAAATGCTAGGCATTCTTGCACAATCCAGCCTGTTGAGAGGTGTGCCTATGAGCAATTGACTGATGGAGCTGTGGCAATGGTCCAGCACCTTGGTGATATATTACAATGGTGGAATCTCTGTGCATTTCTGTTCTGGCCTGGTCTGATTTCCAGTCCATGGTTGGGTAATATAAGTCAGACAGGATCAGTGTGACAGGCAGACTCTGGATAGATTTGTAGGGGATAAGATATGTGAGGTGGGGTGTCCTGGGTCAGATATGTTTACCTACAGCTACCAGTGCTTTGCATAGGGGTCTTCTCATGGAGGGTCTTGTGTGTGTCAGACTGTTTGACCAGTCTGGAGGTGTGTGTGTGTCTCACATATATGTATGGCCCACTTCATTTTGCTTGGATGGCCACATTTTGGGGTTAAGATGTTGCATAGAACGAGTGATTAGGGAAGGGTGTGTTACTCCTCATGGCTGTGAGACAGGGTTCTGTGGGTGCAGACATGTCACCATCTTCTAGGGTTAGGACTGCCTGAAATGAGTGCATTCCCATGTTTAGAATCCTAGCCCTGCCTGTCGACTGTACAGAGTATGACAGATTGTCCACATTCATCACTCATATATCTTGTTGGTTACCTAAATGAGTGTAGTTTTCAAGAAAAAGTGTTTTGCAAGTCACTCAGGGTTGAAGATAGATATTACTGACAGTTGAAATTGCAGTTCCAGACTTCGTACCCATCAGACAATCCATGCTACTACAATCATTCCATCAACTTTCTAACATTAGAGCAGTATTTCAAAGGCGTCCTTCTCTTTGGACTTTTTTCACCCTATTATTCATAGCTTTGTCCAGATTTCTGGCTCTCTGATACTGGTAAGTTTTCTCTTCTAGCTGTTAGCAGGATTACCTTTCTTTGCATTTTGTAGACTGTGTTATGTTGGTATTATGGACCCCATGACACTCCCTAACAGGGCACTGTGGTTAAGGCATGGGCATTTGCCACAGGCTTATATTCCAGGTGTGACAGATGCAGGCCATCTGTAGCAAGGCAGTGCATTCTGATGATGATATGTTCCCAGGCTGCCAGCAGTGGACAACACTGGGATGGCAGCAGTAAGTTGACTGTGGGTGTTACTAACAATTGCTTTCTGTTTGTGTAGAGCTATCACTCTAGTTGATGGCTGGATGCTGCTTAAGGCTAGGGACATGTTACTGCATTTCTATGGGACTATGGGGGGGTGACACATCTGTACACAATACACATTTGCAGAGACTGTCTGATATTTGCTTAACATTTTGGTCCCATTTAGCATAGTTGTATGCCCTATCTTTGAGACTAAAGGCATAACAGTATCGACCACAGGTCAGATTGTTCTGGCTTAAACATTTTAGTTTCAGACTTCTTACCTTTCAAAGCCATACTGCCACTGCCAGACCTGTTGTGATATCACTGTGTAAAAGTCTGTAGGTGGGGATTTCATGGATGTTGCCATGTGGGAGCCTTTGCCAGACATTTAGGTATGGTTTTCTACAGCTGATCTGCTGGGTGAGGTTGGGGGTGGATATGGGACCCCCACTTTGACATCCATGCATGTGACCTATTATACCCCAGTTATTTGGGTCACCACATATACCGCAGTGCTATTTGTCAACTAGGGTGGTACTGCATAGTGTGGGAAGACCAGTACTGGGAATACACTTCCTGCTGTCCCAAGGAGCTGTCAGTTGTCTGCTGCTATCCCAGTAAGCCACGCCATTCCCTTGCATGCTTGAATCAATACCATAGATATGCTATCAGAACATTCCACTCGATTCATTTATTTTGTTAAGGAGACTGACTTACCTTGTGCCTGTGGCTGTTGTGAGGATGGTGCTTGAGGGCTGACTATGTCGGATGCATGCAGTACACTGCCTATACATGGTAAGGTATAGGTGGTGTGATGTTTGGTATCCATTTTACTGTGTGTGCGTGTCAGAGAGAGAGAGAGATCAGTCCCTGGGGCCCTACAGTGTCAATGTATGTGCTATGCACTGCCTCTTTGTCAAAGATAGGGCATACTGGGCATGCCTCCATCTGCCTAAAAGGGCAGGCTCAGGTTGTTCCTCCTCCGAGTCCCTCTGTACCTATGGAGACTTTGGCAATGGTGGGGGGCTGTGTGGCACTTCCCTATTTTGTTCCTGCTGCAGCTGTTTCCACAGGATCATATTGTGTAGCATGGCACATACTATGAACATGTGTGCACATGTAGCTGGAGAGTACTGCAAGGCTCCACCAGATATGTCGAGGCAGCAGAACCATGACTTGATCATTCCAAACACATGCTCTATAATGATCCTGGTTTGTGCGTGTCCCTCAATATGGTGTTCTTGTGTGGGTGTGTGTACATTTCTAATGGGTGTCATCAGCCACAGCTCCAGTGTGTAGCCAGCATCCCCCACCAGTTGGCCATATTGGATGTTCCCATTGGCAAATGCCTGGTACAGCTGTGACGAATGCCAGATGTGGGAGTCGTGATAGCTTCCAGGGCTGCCAGCACACACATTCATGATAATGCCCTGGGCATTGCACACGACCTGGCAGTTGATGGAGTGGAACCCCTTGCAGTTTAGGTAGGTCCTACCCTGGTCACTGGATGGTTCTTTGATGTGCATGCAGTCTACAGCACCCAGTACCTCTGGGTATTCTACTACATGGTGGAAGGGATGCATATATATCTGGTCCTCTCCTCATGGGTGCTGGGGAAGTAAATGTGCTCAGCGGCATGTGGTCGCATGGCATCCAGGAACTGATGGAGTATCCTGGACACAGATCCCTGTGAGACCCCCATGATATCCCCAATTGGTCTTTGGAAAGTACCTTTAGCTAGTATTCTTAAGGTTTCACATACCTTGGTATCCACTGGGATGGATTCCCCTCTGTTGTTTCTGATTCTGAGGTGAGGCCGGCACAGCTCAACAAGTTGCTGAAGTATGTCTCTGTCCACCCTGTAGTGCTCTACTATCTCCAGATCATGTAGCACCTGGTAGGTTATCTTGGGTCTGAACCCTCTTCTCCTCCTCCTCAGTCTGAGTTGGTTGTCAGCATTATCCTCCTCACCCCCTCAGTCTCTAGCACATACTGATAGATCAGCAGCCCCTAACATGTTTTGTTAGTTTTGTCAGTTTAAATTTCCCCCAAATGCATACACCAGTGGTGTAGAGTTTGTGGGGAAAAAACAGACTGAAAGGTGTTTGCATGGTTTATATTCTTGTGCTGGGATGCTGCCTGTGTAATTGGGTGATTCTGATACATTCCACCTGCCAGCTATGGTAGTTCTCCTTGATTGCTTTCCTTCTGCTGTTTTCCCTTCCCATTTCCTCCCCATTTAAGCCCCAATGCACGCCTTGCATACCCAGTGCTCAAATGTAATTCTGTTATTCCTGTTTTTTTTTTTTTGTTTTGTTTTTGTTTTCTGGCCCAGTGTGCACTGCACATGCCTGTTTAGCTAAAGTAAAGAGTTTAAGCAGAACTGGCCTTCCCCTGGATGCAAACATGCCCTGCTTTTCATGGAATAAGACAAAAGAGCCTCAAACAACCTCCCTTCCTTAGCTGTGCTTAGTTAAGGGCAAACAAGGGCCACTGAGCTCCAATGTGCTAACAGCAAGCATGACACACACCCTTTTCATGTTAGCTGTTCCTCCTGTCTACACGGTGGTGTTAGAGCACCTACACTGTTAGGTGCAGTCTGACGCTTAGAAGAAATTTGTGATGCAGTATAAATTCCCTCATTTGCATACACTACTGCCTTACTCCACAGTTACCACACTTACACTGGGCCTTTTCCCTTAGCTACCACTATTTCCTGGTACTATTTTCATTCTGCATGTCATTGACTATAATGGCAAAATGCAGATTTTTGTAAAAATTGATTTTTGCCCTCTTTTTTATTTTTGGCATGCTTCTGTTTGCATGCTGCCCTATGCTTAAAAGTCCAAGATCAGCCAAAAAAAAGTTTTATTTTAAAAATTAAAACTATTTATCATGCCAATGGCCATATATTTGGCCATTGGGATGCCTACTAAATATAATACATGCTTTATTTTGAGCTGTCATGTCTCCATTTTCTAATTTGCAGAAATGTGTTCAGCTAGTAACTGAACACGTTTCTGCTTCTTACACTATTCCTGCACGGACACCCGCCTGCTTGCTGAATCATTAATTCACCTCCTTTGCATGGTTTTTACAAACAAATGAGGTAATTAGCATTAGGCAGTAGTTTCCATGTAGGAGTAGTGTAGGAGCGCTTGTGCACGTCCCGGGAGTCCTTTACTGAATCTCTCAGTGGCCATATTCCATGCAGCAGCTGCTGCACTATTCCTACACTCCTTGTTGGGTTTAATGAATCCCGGGGCATGTCTCATCAATCGTTAGAAAAAAGGAAAAAAGTGCTTGGAGATAATAAAGATTATAGGGAAGGAAAGCATACCCTTTAAGAGGGAGGGAAGAAGGATGAGCACAAAAGTGAACCGCACTTGAATTTGGGATGTTTATGGGAGAATGCTGATGTGAACTTCACCAATGTAGAGACTGTAGAACAAGGAGGGAATAATATGGACCCTTTAGGAGTTTACCCTTGGGAGTTTCCCCCACTACCCAGGATATCAGAAAGGATCAAAAATCAAACAGGAAGGGTGTAAACAAATTTTTACCACTAACCCAGAACACCAAGGTGGAGAAGGGACTTCTGGGGACAATGACCAACAACAAGGAAAGGCCAGAATTGGTAGAGCAGAGAGATAATAGTATTTTTGCAGTATCTTGTGAAGGTAGAGTATAAAAAACTACAGTGATTCAACTATCAATGCCACATATTTTAACTTGTTTGAGAAGGGATTTAAGTCCTTAAAAATAAAACAGAAAAAAGCAACATCACAGTTGTGATTTTAGATTTAAAGTTATGTACTAGGCAACTTAATTTATCTTTTCTCAACAAAGGTAAACAAAACAATTATTTAGAAAATTCCTTCAGAAAGGAAAGTGTGTTGAACCCCCCTTTGCACAAAACACTAAATGCATTTGAGAAAGCCCGTGAGAGTGACTTGTATGCACTATTTGCTGAAAGAAAGAGGATTTTCCAACATGATTGTAGAAGAACATACCTTGTCGGACAAGTTAACATGTGACAAATCTGTTAGGGTTATGGAACCAGACAAGGCTGGCAGTGTGATGATTGTCAACCAGACTGATTATGTAAGCAAGATTTTCAGTGTTTCACAAGATGACACGTGTTATTCATTGGTCTCCAAGAATGAGATTAATGTAGAGTACAAACATATTGATTTATTCTTAGAAGATGCTTTAACACAGGGTACTATAGCTATTGATACTTACAATTTTTTGTACAATAAAACTCCCCTGATTCCAGTGGCATTTGGTGTCCCTAAGATGCATAAGAGTGAAGTGGATCCACTGTATAGATTGATTGTAGCTGCCCAGGAATCCAAGACCTATCTTCTGGCAATGTACATTGACAGGAAACTAAAAATTTTAATAAAAGAATTTCCCCATGTCTTATGTGATTCATGGGATTTTTTAGGTAAACTAACCCCAGGACTTTGGGGAGAACACCATAGTTTCCTAACTATTGATGTTATAAATATTTTGTCATGCAACTCTCACAAAATTGGTCTACAATTTTTTGAAGATGCTTTGGTAGATTACTTTTTGGATACAAGGGAACTTAGATTCCTGGTAGACTTAATGGATTTAGTTGTTCGTGACAACCTTTTATTTTTTGAAAGGGAATTTAATAGTCAAGTAAGCAGTATGGTGATGGTGGCAGCCTGTGCCCCCACATTTGTGAATTTAATTATGCTTACTTGGGAGAAACAACATATTTTGGGTACACACTACTCCCACTTATGATCAATTTACTGAAGAATTAGAACAATTCCTGATCTACATATCTAATGCCACCACTTTCTTGAAATTCACTCACCAGTATAGTGTCCAGAGTGTTCATTATTAAGATGTATGGTTCACCATAGAAAATAATGACTTTGTGTGAATGATTTAGAGGAAGGAGTCCTTTTCAAATTCCTATTTGTTTTACAATAGTTGCCACTCATGGTTCTGTTAAAATAACCTGGTTAAGGGGTAGTTCATCAGGGCAGCTAGGATGGTGTCAAAAGACAAAATCTTTTTGCAGAAATTAGGTACGATGATTAATACGCTCATTGAAAGGGGATACCCACCTGATTTCTTACACTCACTTAGAACTGAGGTTATTGAGAATGGGGGAGGTTTAATATTACCCTATTTTGGGTAAAATGTTGATGTCTGAAAAACCACCATCTATTCCTGAAGGTAACAAAGCAAAGTTGGATATTTTTCACAATGCTATGGCTATTAACTATGGTGATTCGAGTACTAAAGTTAAAAACATTATTTCAAACTGGGCCATTCTTAAAACTGTTAAGGAGATTTTTGAATTTGTGGGAGAAACAAGTAGTTTGATTCACGAAGTAGATACTAATATCAAAGAAATACTTGAAAAAGGAAAAGATCTTCAACAACAGGGCAGGATGAAATGTGGCAAATGTAATTATTGTCAGTCAATATATAATGGAGAAAAAGGAAGTTTGTTTAAATAACTACTGTAACTCAGAAATTATTTTGAAAAAAGGGAACTAATTCTAAGGGTTTAGTTTACCTAGATGTTTTCAATCAATGTCAGTCTTTTTATGTAGGGAAAATGGAAAGAAAACTTTCCAAAAGAATTTATGTGCATCTTTACGATATGAAAAAAGCAAACTTGAACAATGTCCTTTACGGACATTCATTAGTGTATGAGGGGTCTAAAAAGTTTGAGTTTGGCATATTAGAACTAGTTTACCCTAATGCCAGTGGAGGGTTTTGGGAAAACAAGTTGGACTATAGGGAGCTTCTTTGGCAGGTAAGATTGGAAGTAACAGTTAAGCCAGGGTTAAATGATTACATTTCTATCCAGCATGTGCTCAAAATCAGAGCAGCGAAACTTTAACTACATTAATAATAGTTCTGTATGGATGTTCTGGATTTTAAAATATGTTTTATTACACTTTTACTACATTTTTACCTTATCTTATAGTTGCTTTTGTTTTTCACATATAATTTTACTAGAAGCTCTTGTCCATTGAAATTTAAAAAACTGTTTAGATTTAACTCAGTAGTGAGTTTTTTAAGACCATGATTAATCAATTAACAATTGAGGACTTATGGGTATATATACTATTGCATTGATTTTAATCAATTGTCTAATTATGTTTAGTGTTCTTTGGATGAAAGTGCTTAACTAAAGTGAAGCAAAGTGATTAAACTTTATTTTTTATTATTTTGCAAACTTGTGAACTTATTTTCTATGTAACTGGTAGCCCAGGCTACGTGAACCCTGTTTATGTTTACTTGTTTGGAGTGGTTGCATGGTTATACATCTATTTCTGGTCTTCAGACAATATTCCTAAAGCTAGATCTGTAAAACATCCAACTTTAAAAGGATAAAAGCTAAATTCTATGTTTGTATTAGAGGTGGTACTGTTTCCTCTGAGTATGTATAAAAGCTGAGACACTCAGCTTCAATATTTGTCAGTTAATTCCAAGCTATTAAACTATACTATGATGCCTTGCTTATTTTCTATTCGATCACTTGTTTTCCCTCATAGATTAAGTTCTTTAATTTTCAATGACTACTTCTGATTTGAATTTTATTCATAAGGGTGGGCAGTAATTTTCATAAATTACTTGGAATGCTAGCTTGATTAACTTTTTATTATGGGCAAAATTACGTACGTTGATTCCCTGTGATCATTTTTTGTTTAAGTCGGGCAATATTGGTGCAACATGTTGGGAGTATTTTTCATTAGAGCGCTTTTTTGTTTTAATCCAGAATAAAGTACTGTATGTGTCATCCCTACAATCATAAGCTCAGAAGCAGTAACCTTTCAACTATTTCAAAGTAAGCTTTACTTTAATTATTTGCTAGCATTTCTGGCAACATAACTATAAGCAATGAAGCTGACATTTTAAATGACCAAACTGTTATATACTTCTTCACTATAATTGTTTTTTTTTCTTAGAAGCATGTAAAATCATTTTCAGTTATTTGTTATTTGTTATGACTATTTTTTTATAATAATGGTATATGACAATTTCCTGTGATCATTTTAACCACAGAGCTCTACCTACATTAAAATTCCAATATAATTTGACATTGACAAATGTGTTTTTAATATAACCATATAGCCATGCATTCAAACTCACCAGGAACTGTGGGGGAGTCACAAACAAAGATGGAGTAATGGTTTTATAATAAAAATACTTGACTGCTAAAAAAATGGCAACATAAGTATGAAATCCCAGAACTGTTAAATAAATGCTAAATTTAGTAACACCTTAAATAAACAGCAAGATCATTTTGTCAAGTTGCCTTAATACACTGTGACTGCTTCAATTTTTTACCTGATTTTGCATGATTCAGTTTGGAACTGTATGAAGTCCTTGTTATATTCAGTAAAATTAATTATCACATTTCTAAACAATTATTGATCCCCATTTCTTTCCCTTTCAGAGTATGTAGGATACCTTAACTAGTTATAAAAGTTAGTAGTCAAATCAAATATCTTTATTATGGGTGACTTCAACTGGTAAGCTTTTACTACTAACAGCAAACATGTCCAGACATTTCAGGACTTTGTAAATATCAATACACCTGATGAAATTAGAAACCACAAACCAGTGACCCAATAAAAAGCAAAAGAACTTTATTCACTTTCTGATGTCTCGGCTGGAATGCCTACACATCAAATAAAACAATCAGTATATATACTACATCCAATTACTCAATACAAATACCAATTAAAAAGTTACATTCTCATTAAAGGAAAAATCTCCAATTAAGCTCAGAATTCATACCTTTTGGTAATAAGATATCAAATTGAAGTATATAAATAGCTTCTTTGTACAAAAGTCTGCTCCTAAAACATATATCAGTAGAAACATATTTAATTTTTTCTAAAATAATCCCTTGTAAACCCACTGAAGAACCCTGATGTACTTGGTGAAAATAAACTGCCACAAAACTAGAGTCTTTAACATTTTCTATGTCTCGCATGTGTTCTAAGAATCTGGTTTTGAATGCCCTTTTTGACTGACTAATATAGAACTTATCACATGGATATTTAAGGGCATAAATTATACCAACAGTATCACATCTAAAAAAGCCCTTAACTGTAAACCTACACCCATTAATACTTCCAGAACTGTTAACAATATGTTTGCATGCCTTACATTTCCCACAGACATGAGTACCGGGGTTCAACCTCGTATTATATAAACTAGCAGGGGTGATGAAATCTCCCACTACCAGTGATAATCTTTTTGATCTTTTCATTACAAACATTTCTGCCAATTGTTCCACATCACTTGCTACCAACTGCCGAGTCATTTCAGACCATTTCACTGAGGTTTTCTCTATGAAAACCTGTTCTGTGGCTCCTAATAACTTATATTCATTAAGAAATTACTCCAAATTCAATTATTTACTATTTATTGATCGTACAAGATAAGCAAAAATGGTGTTGTCCCCCAGCAAACCTTATAATTGAGATGGCTGTCTGCTCCTTTGAATTTTACTCCTTATTGGGGGGATGCATTGCGGCATCAATACAAATCCAGTGTAAGCATAACAGCGAGTTAAAAAATGCTCCTGGCCATTAAAAAGATCCTCACTTCATCATTTTAACAGGGGATTTAAAACTGGTAAGTCAGTCTCTCAAACTTTCACTTATGAATGTAGGGCTATCTTTATGACTGCAACTAATTCAAAAGACAACCATAAGGCTTTATTCACTGGTATTAGGAAGCTTAGATGTCACCGATAATTCTGTACTGAAATTAACTCCAATGGCACCTCCTTGTCTAACCACAAGGACAGTGCAACTATTTTAGACAAATTCTCTTCCAACAACACTACATCCAGCTTGTTGGATATGATGTTCATATTTTCTCTAAAACAGTTGATAGTTTTGTATTATACCTACAAGCTGGTATTTTTTGTAATTTAGTCTTAGGGGACACATTTACCACATGTATACATTTTTTACAGTGGTACTAAGTAATGGCTTATATTATTTTAATTTACTGTTAAAGAATTCAGAAAACAAGGGAGTCTATGTCTTTAAACATTTGTATGCTTAATTATTCAATTATTCAATTGTATTCAATCAATGGCTTAACTGATATATGTATAAAAGGATGGTCTTGCTGACTGTCGGGTATTCTGAAGAAGTCAATCCTAATATTTGACGAAAGCGCTTAATAAATTTTATTTATTCCTGTATCCTGCTCCATTTTCATGCTTTTAGTTACTTGGTGTTTTTCTACAAATTTCCTAATTCAAAAGACAACCATAAGGCTTTATTCACTAGTATTAGGAAGCTTAGATGTCACCAATAATTCTGTACTGAAATTAACTCCAATGGCAGCTCCTTGTCTAACCACAAGAACAGTGCAGCTATTTTAAACAAATTCTCTTCCAACAACATTACACCCACCTTCCTCTCTCTCCCCTCCATTCACCTCTGACACTGGCCCTACTGAAATCAATTTGGATCAAGTCATTTGGCACATTCCAAAATTATAAACACTACCTAATGGTTGCTAACAATATCCTTGCATATTTGCTGAGAAGTGTAAACTTCCACACTGGTCTCAAATGTAAGTGACCACTGGTAATTTACAGGGACTAACAAACTCAGGCAATGGACACAGTCTCCAAGATAAAAAGAAATACAGGAAATGTAGCTAGAAAAGTAGTGTAATCATTTTCCTCATCTATTATTATGGTGGTTTAAAGGTTGTTTGATGTCTGTTCACTGGTTATGTTGCTGAGGTGCGAGAACTGGCAGTTGTGGTGGCCTTACATAAAGGTGCACACTCTACTAACCATGGTAGTTACAAGCCAATTAGTCTCCCCAGTATATGCACGGCTATGGAATGCATTACTGTGGTGAACATATATCTTTGGATGATGCAAACCAGCCTGGCTTTGTAAAAGGCAGATCATGTCGGTTCATCCTGGATTAGTCATTTGAAAGGGTTAACGAAGCCACAAATTACTGGCACATAGTTCACTCTGCTTAACTTGTCCTTGCCAACAGATTTGTCAATATCTCCTATGCTGGGATTAATGGCAAATTCTCCAAATTTAACATAAATCAATACACAATTTGCTAGACTGATGGGAGCAATTGTAAACAGAAAAATGTCACCAGTGGTGCCCCACATGGATCTGTCCAATTCCTCTTCATCTTTGATATATATTTCTAAGATATAAAAAGCAATATCAAGGAACTATAGCTAACCAGGTTTGCCAATGATTGCACACTGCAGTTGACTATCAAATTCCTTCCAGATACTTAAATTCTCCAGAAAGGGATTGGTGCATTAATTCTCAACACATCATAAACATCAATAAATGTATTATAGTTTCCTTTGGAAAATCTGTTGTCACTACTGCTTACCATATAGATAACATTCTACTTAAATTTGATATAGTCATCATGGGCTTTGGGTATGTATGTGGATAACAGACTCTCATATTTCACTAGTGATTAGAAAATACTTTCTACTTGCACAACTTGTCCTTACTGACCTACTGTAAAGTCAAAGTACCAGTGGGAGGGCCAGTAGTTAGCATCAAATGCGCAGTCCAGGGTGAGATTTGAGAAGTAAGAGGAGACCTCTAACTAGGAACTAAAGTATGTGTAACATCATACATATCACCTTGCAGAATGTAATTTTTTGGATACTCAAGTTACCCTCAATTTTGAAAACATGAAGCCGTTCCCTGCTACAGTATAAGCTAGCTTTCCAATTAGGAAGTACTTCCCAGTCTCTACTAGGGTGCACACTACCTCTGTGGCTAAACAATGAAATGAATACATCTCAAAGATAAATAGTGTCAAACCTACACTGTTTAAAGAGATGAAAGGAAACATTTCCTTCTTTTGTCAGTAAACAAACACAAACAAACAAAAAGAAAACCTAACAGTACTTTCAGACATACTCTTCTATGGAAAGGGTTTTTGGAAGGTAATGTGTAGAGTTCAGATTTGGAAAGGGTTTTTCACAAGGTAATGTGTAGGGTTCAGATTTGGAAAGCATATTTTATATGGTAATGTATAGGGTTCGTATATGGAAAGGGTTTTTCAAAAGGTAATGTATAGGGTTCAGATCTGGAAAAGTTTTTTCATAAAGTAAAGTGTAGAATATGGATTTGGAAATGGTTTTTCATACGATAATGTGTAGGGTTTGGATTTGGAAAGGATTATTCATAAGGTAAATTGTAGGGTTTAGATTTGGAAGTTTTTTTTCCTAACGTAATATGTAGGGTTCAGATTTGGAAAGGGTTTTTCATAAGATAAAATGTAGGGTTCAGATTTGGAAATGTTTTTTCATAAGGTAATGTGTAGGGTTCAGATTTGGAAAGGGTTTTTCATTAGGTAAAGTGTAGAGTTTGGATTTGAAAAGTTTTTTTTTTTTCATAATGTAATGTGTAGGGTTTGGATTCATAAGATAAAGTATAGGGTTTGGATTTGGAAAGGGTTTTTCATAAGGTAAACACCAAAAGCACCAAAAGGTACCAAATCAAACTGAAGACATGAAAAACCTTGATATATGGTTGACCAACAAAGAGCCAATCTCTTTTAAAAGAAAAAAATCACATGTCCGCCAGAAAGTAGTTCAAGTGCTTTCATTCATTTAATTCACAACTTCATCAGAAACTGTTTCAAAGACTCACATAGCCCAAATAAATACAATTTTAAATTTTGGACCAACAAGGGGAAACAGAACAAATTGAGGAAAAAATGGGGAAGAGGAAGGAATCAGTGAGCTTTGGATGGCATGTTTTCAACCTGAGTTCTGAGGAGCTTAGTGTAGATGAACTTTCCTTGTTATATAAAGGATTTACTTTTATTCCCACCCAGAAAGCATATTTAACTGATGTTCTGACTGACTTTAAACTGTTTGTCTGCAAATTAAATTTGAAATATATTTTTGATGGAATACCTACCCAGAGCAAAATGTTTTTGTTAAAAAAACTGAGTGTGGTCCACCACTTGTTAACACTCTTAGTGTGTTTGACAAAATGTGAGAAGCTGAAATGTATGAGTTATTAAATTATCATCAAGGTAAGAATGTTTCCAAAAATAAATATTTAAATGTACTGTTATTGAAAAAAAAGCTCTTAAAAATTATGTAGCTATCATAATTTATGCTTCATGAAAGCAAACAAAGGGAGCAGATTAGTTATCATGGACCTAGCTGATTATGATAATGGTATGTTAAGACTGCTTTCTAATGAAAATAACTAGAAAAAGATGTTCAAATATGTAGTCAGATGTAGTTTCAAAAAAGTTGACTTGTTATTACTTGATTTATTATATCAAGGATCTATTTATGCCACTTTGAATTTTTACAAGATGAACAACCTGAACTGGGCAAAATATCTGGAATACTAAAAATTCTTAAACATCTGGTGAAGCATCCTTTTAGACCAATTGTTTCTACCTCCAACAATAAGACAGTCAGGATTTCAGCTTATTTGGATTCCGTATTTAATCCTAAAGTACAGAGTAGCCCCTATTTTATTTACAAGATTCTTGGATATTTTTGGATAGCCTCAGGAATTACAAGTTTAATGAGAAAGAAACTATGTTTACACATTAGATATTACCTCTTTGTATACCATCATTCACCAGGATGAAGGAACTGAATTTGGAAGGACATAGCTTAGTAGATACACTGATATGACCAATTCAAATGTGAATACAATGTGTTTATTACTCAAAAAACTACTTCTGCATTGTTTTTAGTCATTTTTAATTTAATTGCATTTTTTAAACTGTCTGGTCTAACATTGCTACATACTCAAGTGTGCTAGCTTGCACTGCATTTGAATTGTTTTGACTGCTGGTTTAGCTACTTTTCTGTATATATATAAAAAAAATAAATTCCTTTCCTGTAACTAGTGTAGTCCAGATTCAGATTTGCTGTATCCAGGACTGTATGTAAGCTTCTGAGCTCCCCCCTAAGCTTTTTGTGTTGGAGGGAAGCCTTCTAGCCTATCAGTGGGAGTGGTAAGCACTAGGTAACCTATCTACCACGTAGGAGTGGTTCTGGCCCAGAAATTGCAGTTATTGGCTGTTTGGGCAGTTTTTCCATCTCTCTCAACTTTCTGATTAAAAAGCCCCATTTGCACTTGTTTCCCCCCTTTCCTGTAACTAGTTTAGTTCAGATACAGATTCTTACTTTTAGCACTTGAATTTGCTTATTTGTGATCAGCACTTGTTCAGAACTTGTAAGCACTAAATAACCTACTAATTACTACAGCACTCAACCTTCCTCATTACCTAGAGGAAAACAGTTTTGGTACTTACTTTCCTCACTTGCTTAGAGAAAAACAGCTCTTGTACTCACTTTCCTCACTTATCTAGAGGAAAATAGTTTTTTTTTTATTCAGGTATGTCCAAGGGTCAGCTCCCAGTGTTCTCTACTGTCTATCTGATGAATATGGGCATCGTGGGGCAATGTAGACATTACCTCATATACACAGACAACCTCCTACTACCCAAAACTACAACCTGTGAGAAATGCACTTATCTAGCCAAACTGGAGGTAAAGCTCTCTCCAATCAAGACTGAACTTGACAGTCAAGAGGAGAAGGTAAATACTTGCACCACACCACACTCATCACATAGTCTCACTAAATCTACACCACCAACATCCACACATAAAAACACAAAAACATTCGCAGAGGCTCTCAATAATAATCTGCTCAAGCAACAGAGACCTCCAAAGCAGAAATGCAAGCAACCTCCACCCCCCAACACAACCCAAATGACACACAGCCCGCAGACTCAGTGTGCCACTCAACCACAGCCAATAAGGCAAAACAACGTACCCAACACACTAGTCATAGGCGACTCTATAGTCAGGCACACTGATGTCCCACTCACCAGGCTAAACAAGGAGAAGGTTACTGTCAGCTGCCTGTTGGGTGCCAGGATCACCACATAACCCACACACTCAGGTCACTCCACAACAAGTACAAATATGACTCTGTCATTGTCCATGTTGGTGTGAATGACCTGAGACATACCTCCCTGGACTACATGAAAAGAAACATGGAAGAGCTCTCCGATCTTGTAGCCCAGGCAGGTATGACCCTAGCCCTGAGTAGCATTCTGCCATCACCCAGAATGATGCCGCAGTACAAGGACAAAATGATTGACTTCAGCAATTGGCTAAGCTTCTGGTGCCATTCTAAAGGGATCCAGTATCTGTCTGTCTGGGATGACATGGTCGACAGACAACGATGCTTTGCCAGAGATGGCCTGCACCTGTCACCCCTGGGATTCTGGATACTGGCTAAGGTTCTTGCCGCCCCTATAGTGCCTTTTTTAGGCAAGGTTCAAATGACAAATTCACCACTGTAACAGGAACAGGCAAGCAAAAACTGAGGGTGATGCTACTCAATGCTAGAAGTCTAAATCTCAAAATTCACTCACTCGAGGCACTCCTTAAAATAGAGAACATCGATATCTGTGCAGTGACTGAGACCTGGTTCAAGGATCCAAAGAGCACCCCTGCACTACAAGGCTATAACTCATACCACACTTTTCGGCCATGTAACCTGGACCGGAACAACAAAGGCAGAGGTGTGTTCATATTCATTAAGGATATCCACACCTCCAGGCTAGTTGCTCAGCATAATGCAGCCAAGGTTATCCAAGTGCAACTAACTGTGGGCAAAACTGCAATCCAAATTGTAGCTTGCTACAGATCACCCACCATGCCCCAGGATTCCCACTCCTTTTCTTGATGTACTGGAAAATATTAGGGTTCAACCAAACACCCTAATAATGGGCGATTTCAACTACCCCACCATTAACTGGGAAAACTACTCATGTACCAACTCCTTTGCTCACCGCTTTCTGGAATTCATAAACTCCAATGCCCTGGATCGACTTATCCACACCCCCACCAGGGGCAACAATATCCTGGATCTAGTAATTACCAATATGAGTGACCGGTGTTCCACACCTGAAGTCAACGCCTCATTGGTCCGCTCTGACCATAAGCTAATTATCTTAGATATCCACATCCTGCCTCCATCCCCCATTAAGGAAACCATGGTAAAAAATTTCTCCAAAGCCAACTTCATGCTTCTTAAGACAGGAGTGGTGAACTTCATGACACCCATGCAGATGGACAATACAGTTACGACTACTGAATCCTATGCAATTGCACTTTATAAGCACTTACATGAGTGCATGGATCGTGCTATCCCAAACAGAACCAAGACACTATCCTCCAAAAAAAGGAAGTCAATCTGGTGGTCCCTTGCCATAAACAAACTGTACAACAGAAGGAAGAAACTCTTGCAAAAGAGAGTAAAATCCCACGAGTGAAGGAGCTCCCTGGTCAGCCTCAGTAAGAAGCTGCGATCCCTGATAAAATCCTCCAAAGCTAGTTACGAAAACAAAATCACCACTGATTCTAAAGACAACCACAAAGCATTCTATAGCTATGTCAAGAATCTCAATGGCAACACTCAGATCTGCTTTGAGTTACAGCACAATGGCACTAAATATACAGACCCAACTGATATTGGCAGATAGGTTCAGTGCTAACTTTACCCCCCTCTCACCCCCTAAAGAGCCCATCTCTATACCAGAAGAATGCAATGTTCCTGTAATCACGGCTGCACAGGTGAAAAACACACTTTCTAAAGCCAAGAATACAGCATCCATGGGACCAGACAACATCTCAGGCTGCGTTCTACATGAACTACAGAACGAACTGGCACCCCACCTAAGTACCATGTTCAATCATAGCCTCACCTCAGGCTTTGTGCCTGCTGAATGGCGCAAAGCAACGGTTATCCCACTCCACAAGGGGGGAGCCACCACGGACCCCGGGAACTACCACTTCATTAGCATGACGAGCCTGGTCTGCAAGGCCATGGAACGTATCATCATGGAACTTATAAACAAAGATATTGGTAATCTCCAAACATTGAATCCCACCCAGTTCAGGTTTGTAAAAGGCAGATCATGTCTCCTAAACCTGATAGACTTCTTTGAAGCAGTCACCGAAGCTGTAGACAAGGGTAAGGTGGTTCACACAGCCTAGCTAGATCTTGCCAAGGCTTTTTGACACCATCCCCCACTCTGCAATTATAGATAAACTCACTAAACTAGGTATAAATCCCTATGTCACAAGATGGGTTGCCAACTGGCTCACTGACAGAACCCACACTGTGAAAGTAGCAGACTCCAAATCCGACTTCAGACCAGTGACAAGTGGAGTACCACAGGGTTCAGTTCTGGGTCCTCTCCTGTTTGGTATCTACTTCTCTAACGTACAGGCTAACACAGAAGGTCTTTGGCTAATGAAGTTCGCAGATGACTGCAAACTAGGAGCCATAATCAAAACTCCTAACGATGTGGACATCCTACAAAAGGGCCTCACTGAGACAGATGCCTCGTGTCAAAGCCATGGCCTCAAGCTCAATGCCAAAAAGTGCATTGTCATCCCCTTTGGTAAAAACTCTGTACCCATGAACTACAACATAGGCAGTAGTATACTTAACACTGAAAGTGTGATAAGAGACCTTGGGACTCAGGTGGACAGTAGTCTCTCCTTTGATAATCACATCGCCACAGTAGTCAGGAAATCCTTCTACATGGCACACCTCATCACAAAAGGTTTCTCATCCAGGAAAAAAGAGGTCATTGTTCCCCTCTACTCATCACTCATTAGACGCATTATAGAGTACAATTCCCCTTTTGGTATGCACCTCACAAGACATCTACAACAACTGGAAAGGCCGCAGAAATACCTCACAAAGAAGATTACTGGCCTCAAACAGATGCTCTACGCAGACCATCTAAAAAAACTCCAGCTTTACTCCGTCGCATATTGCCTACTCAGAGATGATCTATGCCTAACATACAAAGCTATGTCAAACCCAGAGCTGTTGGACATGCTCAACTTAAAGAAATCCCAATCTCTCCGAGCTACACGCTCTAGGGACCTAAACCTTGTCACCACATTAAACAGAACATGCCGGAGGGATAGATTCCTGTCCCAGAGACTTCCCATACTCTGGAATAAACTACCTATCTATATCAAACAAAGTTCCTCATTAGCACTCTTCAAGGAAAATCTTGATGATTGGATGGGAAATAGGAAATTCACCCCGGGGATCACCTCTGTGGCTCTGCTCGACAGTGGCACAGGAAAATAATTTTCTTGGGTGGCAAAAGCCAGGGTATCTTTTTGGCCAGGCTTGTATAGGCCCCAGGGCCAATAGCCTAGTACCTACCTATGAACCTATGAAAATTATTTTTACTAACATTTTTTTCCTTTTCAGAGTCAGTATTTTTCAACAGACTCCCAGGGTTGCTATGGGGGTTAAAGTAGCACCCGCCTTTGCAAATTTAGTAATGTGTTGGTAGGAAATGGAGTTTTAGCTAAAATGAGTTAATTCCAGTATGTTACCTTTTATAGAAGATATATTGATGATTTGGTATTTTTATGAACAGGTAACATGAAACAACTAGTTTCATTAGTACAAGAAATTAACAACAGCATTCCCTGGTTAAAATTTGGAATTAGTGATAATGGATCAACTATTAATTTTTTGAATGCTGAAGTTACCCTCAGTTTTCAGAACATGAAATTTAAGAGCTGTATTTTCAGAAAAGATACTTTTACTAACAATTATTTACATTTTATAGCTATCATCCCTCGTTTATGAAATATAATATTTTTAAAGGGCAAATTATAACATTAAGTCGACTAATCAGTTCAGATTTTTTATGCGAAGTAGACATCATTATTAATATGTTCCATTTAAGAGGGTATCCCATTAGTAAGTTAAACAACATTGTAAAATAGGTTATTCAAGCTAGAGATACCACATTTCCCACTATTTTACATGCCAGGTTTACCCCTAAAATTGAAAACAAAATGGATGACAGCAGAAGGTGCTCTTTTCCTATCCCTATGAGTTTAAATGATCATAGCATCTAAAATATTCTTACATAAAACTGGAAAATTATATTAGGAAACCCTGATGTTTCTGAAATTTTGGGAATGCAACCTTAGTTTGTTTATAAGTAAACTATGAATCTTGAACAGTTATTGGAACACATTTTTTTAACAGCAATGAAGTTAAGAATTCCTGTAGTATTGTCCCTTGCAATAACTATAAGGTATGTAAGTGCATCAAAAGATGCAGTAACTATTATTTACAACACTGTGGATTTAATTTTATTGAATACAATATATTACACAGAATCGGATGCAGTTAACTATATCTGAATAAAGTCAGAAAAATCTCAAAAGAACAAATCAAGAAACAGAAACGCTTTAATAAACAACAAAGCTTTGGGGATTTACTCTTCTTCAGTGTTTAAATCACATAACAAATCAGTTAAATTTATATCAAATACAATTGAATCATATGACACAGCCAACCAGTGATAATTAACGCATGTATAAAAACATGTATTAAAACATTTAAAACTATATCATCACTCATATTTAAAACAAAACGTATATAATTTTTAATAAAACATTATTATAAAAAGTTATTAATCATTATTATAAAAACATGAACAACTTTTTATACTAATGTTTTATTAAAATTATATAAGTTTGATTTTAAATGAGTCATTTAAATAATCTTTTAAATAGTTTCTGATGAAGTTCTGAATTAAATGAATGAACATGCTTAAACTACTTTCTGTAAGGTATGTGATTTGTTTCTTTTAAAAGTGTTTGGCTCTTTGATGGCCAGCTGTGTGGCAAGATGTTTTTGTTTTTCATAAGGTAATGTGTAGGGTTTGGATTTGTTGCAGCAACAGACAAAGTGTTAAAGGTAGCACATGTGAATAAAGATGGACAAGTGTGATTTACCAGATAGCATTACTACACAAGACAATTAGGCAAACACACACCTCACATAACCAGGCAAGCATAGCACATTTAGCCCATTATCTATGCCTTACTTTAATTGAAACCCACAGTCACACACACACACACACACACACACACACACACACACACACACACACACACACACACACACACACACACACACACACACACACACACACACACACACACACACACACACACACACACACACACACACACACACACACACACACACACACACACACACACTTACTCCTACCCTTAATCCAGAAACATGCAGTATATTCAAAACTTGGCATTCGCAACAATATCACTTACCTGCATGCAGGCATACCTCTCACACTACATGGAGAGTCAGTATTCTCAGCATCAACATTTCTGACACTCAAACACTGACATTCAGTAACAAATTCATATCATTTCACCTTGCAAGTTTTAGCAGATTCAATTAAGTGAACTGTAATCATGTATATGACCATGCAATTAAATGGATAAAAGTACAAACACTAAATTACCATAATCACAAAATCTATAACAGTATATAATATGAAGCTTGAATAGGAAACCTAAATGTAAGTGAACCACACAGTGTACAGCTTCCCACAGCTTTTGCCTGGTGATGGGCAGTTAGATTGGATTTTGATTAATAAAAAACTTGACGAGATCTGCATAGCCAGGGTAGAGAGTTTCAAAGTTTGAGACCCCAATAAGAGATGGCTTGGTGAGGCATCCCGGTGTACATTTAGGGACTGGCATAGTGGAATAACTGTAGCTAGATGAGTGCATAATGATAGCTGTGATTTTGTTCTTTTGAAGGGAGGTCAAGATGGGAAAGTGCTTCTGGTTAAGAAATTTGTAAAAAAGAGGGCAGGACTCAGCATCTGCTCTGTCTGCTATTGTCAAGACTTCAACTTTAGCAAGGTTAATATTATGGGTTTTTGACTGAGGAGATTACACCACAGATTGCAAGCCTTACTCGGGAGGACACAAAGTCTCTTCCAATTGGTGTGCGAGCCAGAAATGATTAATGGAATGTGATGCCTCATTATGGTGAGAAGTACTACTTTCATGTAGGCATTTCTTGCTTTATTGGTTATCAAATGTGCAGTTTTACAATATTGAAAACATAGCCTTAAGTTTAGTAGCCATGGTATCAATACATATTCTAAAACTAAGTAGGTAGGTAAACCAAAAGCCAGCATATTTAAAATGTTGTAACAAGGTGTGACAGCCACCAAGAAGGGCACTTATAGAACCAAATATTAAGGACCCACATGCGCTGCCTGTTACCGCCAAAAGTCATGGTTTCATTTTGTTATTAAGGCAAATAACTCATACCGATGTTAGAACCATCTGTGACTTGCTTTAAGGTGGCAAGTAGAAGATGAGCTAACTATTTTCTCAACATGATGTATCAGATAGTCATATTACCACATCATCTGCACAGTAAAAGCAGGTATATGGTGAAGTAAAAGGCTGAAGTAATTTTTTAAGACAGTGAAAAGCAGCATGCCCAGGACAGAGTCATCAACAGCACATATTTTAATTGGTTCTGAGTGACAGAAAACGCTGTGTCTATGGAGGTTGAAAGATTGTTCAATTATATCTGCTCTTCCAGTTATGTTCAGTGAAGGTGCAGCTGTAATGAGTCAGTTCTTGAAGATGATGAAGGTGCTGCAAAATAGAAACAATACTAAGCATTATAGCTGTCAAGTGACTAATGACCTGAATATGTTAGAAGATAATATGTGAAGACTGGTAATACTTATTTTGCTAAATTCAACATTTGAGCAGCTGCAATTCACATGCAGGGGTTAAACAAAGCAGTCTCACCATATAGGCACTGTGACGTTTACTAATTGTGAAGAAAGTTACAGCCCATGCAGGACTTCCATGAAGAACCTTAGCAGTCTGAAGGAAGGACCATAGAATGTGAAGTAGACAGAGGTACTGATCACATGCAGTTGAGTTAAAATAGAAAGAACACCAAATAAATGTCTATATGTGCATACACTGCATAAAGTCATTCTGTTGCCATAGAAACATTTGAGTAGATATTTTCACAAATATAATAAAAAAAGAATGTTCTATTATGCTTTGTGAGAAAAAAATCATACTTTGGTGAACCTCATATCCCTCTGCATAAATGATATATGTATTGATACCAAAAGAGACTTTAGAGAATCACGTATACACCCATTTGGTTGCTTTCAGCGTATGGCTGCCATTTTAATCAACTCTGTTATTTTCAAGGAGTTTTTTTAAGTCTAATAATTTACAAAGCATAGCTGAGAAGGGTCTATATTATAACCGTGAAACCTCACATACGCGAATACAGAAATGTCGACACATATTGAGCGAACCGTGAAAACACCGAACGTCTTGAACCATGAAATTCAAAATGTCAAATCGGCATAGTTGGCCAACCCCACTGCCCACTACGTACTACCTACCCAAACACAATAAATAACCCACATACATACACTTAACAAAACCCTACTTCTAACCCTAAACTAAAGCATACATATATTACAATGTATGCACTTACCTTAACCTGCACCCTAACCCTAAGGTCCATAACTATTGCACACTTACCTTAAGGAGCTATACCGGCGAAGGGCCAACTATGATGATTCAACATTTCAAATTTCGTGCTTCAGGACGTTCTGTGTTTTCGCGGTTCACTCAACATGTGTTGACGTTTCCGTATTCGCGCAACTGCAGTTTTGCGGTTGTAATAGGTAACACTGAGGGAGGGGGTCTCTTCTTTATACTTATGTAGTCCATTATTATCCTTAAGGGTGGCAGCTAGAAGGGTGACAGTTTGAGATGATTCAATATATTTCTGATGTAAACTTCTGCTGGCAAGCCAAAGGATATATGTGGTCTTTCAACCCCAAAATGTAAAGAAGTAGAGAACCACAGCTGACAGGACAATACATATCTGTTAGTCTTCAAGGGTGGGACAAACTCCGTTATTGGAAGAACAGCACGTTATTATAATTAGACTTCCCTAGGATTCAGTAAACTCCATGTAGGCTTCATGTAGAGCCTACACGGAATGTATCCATGTACACGGCCATGAAGTGTTGTTGGTAGTGTGTACTGCATATTCATGATGCACATCACACCTAAGTGAGGTTGTGTGGTCCATTCCAGTTGCATTTGCCATGAAACTTCGTAGAATATTATGGATAATAAATCCGTGTAAACATTGATGGTCCACCCTCATCATGCACCGCCAGAAGGGTATACAGTCAATACATCCATCCCAAATGACTATCTGCAGCCCATAAATGTTTTCCCATCTTGTGTCCTTTTTTTCCAGTTTGTAGTCTTCTCCCATATTTTTATGATGCACTGTGGCGCTTGCTAATGCTTATTGGGTTTGTGCAGTAGGACTAACCATGTATCAGGTATGACCCAGACATCTAAAAATAGAAATAGGATACTTTCAATGCATATCACTGCACAATGCTATGCATCATACAAACCCACTAAGTAGAGCTGCACCATGCTCATACCTTGGAGTTAATCATAAGTAGTAAAACTACAGTGACAATGTCACCATCCTTGTGGCAACATGGGTTAAGTATTGGACTAAAGTGTAGATGCTCCTGGACTCTAATCCATGTAGATGCTACTGGGCTCTAATCCAGGGAATGCATATTTTTTATATGATGGTTTGACAGACAAGCATATACAAATAAATTGGCAATGTAAGTAAATGCCCATGGAATCTTGGTTGATGCTCTTTGTCAATATATTTGGAAAAGGTGTGTGGCACTTAGTATCATGCAAATATCATTTATATATATATATATATATATATATATATATATATATATATATATATATATTTATATAGTTTGTGCGACATGAAGTGGTATGCACCATTTTCAAGTGTATCAAATTCTAGACAGTGTGCACTCTCAGTAAGTGCAAGTGGTGGGAAACCATGGTATTTAAAGGGGAAATACCAGGAGTTGCACTTTATATGTTGAGGTTTGATTTGCAACAATGTCTGGTGCAAGTGAAGGTGTGTAATTTAGAGCACAGCTCTGGGGTGTCCAGGAGTCCAAGGTTACTACTGGACTCTTAGTTAGAGATCTTGGCTCACGCCTGTTGCAGGAGGACTATACTGGCACCCAATGCAAAGCAGAAATGGGATAGTTTGATAAGGGCACATACCAGTGCGAGTGGTATCCCCCGCACCGGTGAACAGTGTCATCACCACTATGATAACCTCTGTAGGAGAAAGAGGGATACCCTTGACAAATGGATCAGGAATTGCCAGGCGAGGAACACACCGGTGATGTGTAAGTATTATTTACATGTGTTACCTAAAAATACTCAAATTGGCTATGGTAAACACTGGTATCGATAATTACTTTTTCTTTTCCCTTTTTCCACAGCAGTAGGAGAGAGGGCCTCGAATGTGAGGTCCCATGCCAGGCAACTGTAGAGGATGTGACAAGCATGTGGTAAGTAAGAATAAATACATAAAGCACTCTTATTGCAGCCTTAACAGTTATAGATGGATTAGTTGCTATATCATGCTGCATGTTTTTGGAAATGTACATCCATACAGTACCTTTCAACACTACTTTTATTTGCTGAAAATCCAGATTTTAGAATCACTGCTTTGCTCTGATCATTGTAAGATTGTCTGGCAAGTACTTTACTTATAAGTCAATAAATAAATGAGTGTCAAAAAGCTATGTTAAAACAACTCCTATGCAATTATCCATGTGTGTAATAGCAACATTTGAAATATGTTCCTAATTATGGGTCCCTGTACACCGAATATTTTATATGACCAGATATCCTGCTCTAAAAGTGGAGAGGTGTGGTCTGAAATGCAAAGCAACAGTTTTACATTCCCAGATAACAGTTATCATGACTCTATAAAGTGTAACACAAAAGAGAGTTTACATTATGTTGTATCCAAATGGAAAAGTACAGTATTACAGTAGACACTGCTTGTGGCTTGTAATACCACACTCCCCAAATATAAAAATCATCTGATTATAATACACTGTTAGCTTTTCATCATTAGAAATATAGTACTGTTATGTAATCATCATTATAGCATTTGAAGTACAGACCTCCAAACATGTACCTGCAATGGTCTACTGTCACGTGTAATTACTGTATATGTAGTCCAAGTAATACAGAGATTTATTAACAGTTGTTATTGCTTAAAGTAGACTGTAACAGAAGACAATGAAGTTAATTTTGAAAGATAATGTATAATGTGTGAAGTTGCTAAAGTTCTCCTTTTTTCTATCTCACCCCACCCCATATCTTCTTTTTATTTGTGTATTATTTATTTTTATTATGATTTATTTCTTATTATTATTATAATATTATTTCTTAAATCATATTTCACCTTATTGTATCATTTTTTATTATTCCTTATGTTTTGTTTATTATGTATAATTTTACCTTTATGTTAGATTTCATTGTGTATCCTTGTGTTCATTACTATTATTTAACCTTTTTTATAATGTTTATTTATTTTTTTTTGTAAAATCTTTGATTAATTTTGTTTTATATTTTTATTTTGTGTTTTGTTTTTTTCTTTATGTTATTATTACAGCACAGCATGGTAGGCTGTTTCTTATGATCTGCCTATGCTTGCTCCATTGGC
Organism: Protopterus annectens; assembly: GCF_019279795.1. Lineage (NCBI taxonomy): Eukaryota > Metazoa > Chordata > Ceratodontiformes > Protopteridae > Protopterus > Protopterus annectens. Next base: position 422,603,652 of record NC_056735.1, read on the forward strand.
TGGAGCACAAAGGTACAGCACTTCTGGGCTGCCATCTGGTGGCACCCCACTGCTGCCCCTGCCCTACCTGGACCCTCGGGTAGATCTGCCCCAGAGGCCAGGCATGTGGTCCCCTCTGGGAGCAGATGCAGTGTGGGTGCTTACATCACTCATGCAGAGTTGCCAGATGTGGTGAGTAGGATTGTGCACCAAATGTAAGCACATGCCTATGCCATATGGAGAACATGTTGTCTATCCTTGTATGGCAGACAGGCTGTAAGCCAAGACATCAGCCACTGCAGCCAGCAGTGCAGTGATGGAACAGTGCTGACAATCCAATGGGTGTGGACTTCAGTCACACTGTTACTGTGCTGACTTCCATGGGGTCTCAACTCCCCCACACCAACCCCAACCAAGGTGTTCACCTCCCTCTTGTGTCCTTCACTGACCGTGTCCTTGTTTTGTATGTCTTGGCTGTCTGCAAGTGCTTCTTCACATTCCTATCACGCCTGCTCCACACCTGCCTATGTTCCTCCACTAACATTCCACCCTCTCGTTTAAAAAAAATCAAAAGGACACCTGTCACAAAGAAAAAAAAACGTTGTCCCATACATAGCTCTCCACTTCGCAGATGTGTCTACTTGACACACCTAATTTGGTCCAATTGGCTTCAGAACTTAATTATGTTGTCAACCCTCTCTCAGGAGGTGACAATCCAAATACAGCTAAAAATGTATGCATGTGCCCAGTTGCTGCTGTTGAAGAAATGGATAGCTATGGTTTTTCCCTACACCCTTCCTGCACATTCCTACCTTCCTGTCATTTTGTTTTTCCCCTGCTTCCTCCCCATTTCACAATTTTTCTATCATCTCCTTTTCTTTTCTTTAAAGAATTATTGGGCACCATTGCTAGACAATGTTAAGAGGCAGTAGTATGTGGAAACATATATAAGACTATAGTACACATTTGTAAAAGTTATGCCGGAACCCTATTTCAAACCATTACCATTGGACTTCTGCAGCAATGCATTAACCCATCAAGCCACAGAGTCATTTAATGATCAGCAGCATTTTATATAATGAATAATAATTGTTGTATTTTCCCAATTAAGTGTGTTTGCAAGATGCTGTGCATCGCTCAACATCACTCAGTGACATATTAATTCAATATTATGCAGTTTCCTTCCCTAGCAGCTGTAATGCACATGTGGAGACATGTGTAGAGTGATAGACTAGAGTACAAATGGCCTGGCATTCTAATCCATGGCATGCATACATTATTTGTTTTACTGTGAGATTGCAGCTGACACAAATGAACTCAATATGGAACTGCACTTTTTGGAAGTTATTTTTTCATAGATTTGCAAAAGATGCACATCAGTTACCATTATGCAAACTAATTTTGTTGGTTTAAAGTGTGTGCATGATGCTAAGCAGCATGTACCTTTTCAAATATATCCCAATTTCTACATTAGCACTATTGGCAGGAAACACAGCTGTTTCACGTGTAATGGTTTATGGCTGTTACAGTGTAACTATTGGAACATTCACCCTGCTTTCTCTGTGAAATCTTCCTCATTTATTGTGACATATGTAGTGTCTGTGGGCTGGTGTGCACAGCACACAAATGTGAAGAACTGGTAACACATAAAAATGGAAGCCAGTGCCATAGGCTTCAACACAAAGTAAGATACCACTGTTTTAACACACAGCGCCACACAGTAACTTTAGTATCAACTAATTTAAGGCATAATCAACACAAACTGGTAATTGGTATGTGCCCATAGCCATATAAACACCTGTTGCTTCATTAACTGTTATGTGGGGTGTGGTCATGGTTTAGCTCATTAAAACATGACCATGCATCAAATTTAGGGTTCAGATGGTACCAGTCTCGAAAATAACATTGTATAATTCTATCATTTGTTTCTTTGAATATGTTTTGGCATTTTGGAATGATGTTTTACAGCAACATATTTGTTTGCATTTAAGCAATATGCATCACAGAGTGGAAAATTCTTAGAAAGTAAATGAATAAGCTTCTCTATGTCATTGCCATTGCTGTGCAATGCTGTGCATTGCACACAATCGCACAATATTTCTGTAAAGAAAAGAAATGGGGAAGATAGGAAAGTGGTGAAATGGGGAGCAAGCAGGACCAAAAACAAAGTGACAGGAAGGTAGGAATGTGCAGGAAGGGTGTAGAGAAGAACCATAGCTATCCATTTCCTCAACAGTAAGAACTGGACACGTACAGATTTTAAGCTGTATTTGGACTGCCACCTCCAGAGAGTGGGTAACAAGAATATAATTGCATTGTGAAGCCAATTGGACCAAATTAGGTGTGTCAAGTAGACACATCTGCAAAATGGAGAGCTATGTATGTGCCAATATTTTTTTCTGGGGCAGGTGCACTTTGTATTTTTTAAAGGATAAAGTGGAATGTTGGGGGTGGTACATAGGCAAGTTGAGAAGATGAGGAAGCATTTGCAGATAGACAAGAAATATGAGACAAGGATAGGGTTAGTGAAGGACACAAGTGGGGGTGAACACCTTGGTTGTGGTGGTTGTGGGGAATTGTGAGCCTATGGACATCATGTTCGGTGACAGTGAGAATCAAGTCCCCACCCAATGGACTGTCGTCACTGTCATCTCACTGTGCCAGTGGCTATTGTGTCTGGTGTTTGTGTCACCTTGTATTATTCATTATGATGATGGAAAGCAGTGTCTTCACTCAGCGTAGCTGTACACCAATTGTGTGGCTCACAGTCATATGCTTGTTCAAACAAAAACAGTCATATGCACCAAACCTAGCATTTCAGCTTGGATGACAAAATCACCCCCCATGACCTCTGCTCCCTGAGGGAACCACAGACCTATCATTTGGGGAATAACTACCTGAGGATGTAGGTAGGGCAGGGGTTATGGGGGAGTGCTGCCAGGCTGCAGCCCAGAAGTGCTGGGCCATGGTGCTTTAGCGAGTGGAGACATTCCAGGAGGAACTGTCCTACCCTGCCATGTTGAAGTAATATGAAATGAAAAAATTCAAAAAATGAAATAAGCATAACACAAAATAATGTACAAAATAACATTTACACAAAAATACAAAATAAGTATTATAATGGAAAATATGATTAGAAACATAATATAATAACAATATAATAAAAAATAGAAAATAAGAGAAGGGATGGGGGTGAGAGAAAAAAGCACAGAACATTAGTAACTGCACAGATAATATACAAAGCTTTCTACAACTTGAGTGACAAATCACCCCCCACCTCATGTACACAGACAACCTTCTCCTCCTACCACAAAACACTAGCATATGCAAGAGATGCAATTATACAGCCAAACTGGAAGGTAAGCTGTCTCCACTCAAGACTGGAACACAGTCAAGAGGAGAAGGTTAACACTTGCACCACACCTTCAGCCACACAGAGACCTACTAAAACCGCACTGGCAAAAAATATACATAAATACACAAACTCATACTCGGAGGCTCTAAATAAAAACCTGCAAAAGCATCAGAGACCTCCAAAGCAGACACCCAAACAACCTGCACTTCCTGTGACAAACCCGACAAGATATAAAACACAAAATCAGTGTGCCACACAATCACAGCACTTAAGGAGAAATAACATACCTAACACACTAGTAATCGGTGTCTCTATAGTCAGGCACACTAATATACCATTCACTAGGCTATACAAGCAGAAGGTTACTGTTAGCTGCCTGTTGGGAGCCAGAATCCGCCACATAACACAAACACTCAGGTCACTCCAGAACAAGTACAAATATGACTCTGTCATTGTTCATGCTGGTGTGAATGACCTGAGACGTACCTCTCTGGACAACATGAAAAGAGCCATGGAAGAGATCTCTGATCATGCAGCCCAGGCTCATATGACCCTGACCCTGAGTAGCATCCTGCCCACACCAAGAATAATACCTCAGTATAAAGAAAAAATAATCAATTTCAACAATTGGCTAAACTTATGGTGTCATTCAAAGGGGATCCAGTGACTGTCAGCCTGGGACATTGCTTCACAAGAGATGGCTTGTACCTGTCACCCCTAGGCTTTTGAATACCGGCCAAGGCTCTTATTGCCCCCATAGTGCCTTTTTTAGGCAAGGCTCAAAAGTCAAACCCACCTCCGTAAATAGCACAATTAACAAAAAGTGAGGGTTATGCTACTCAACGCCAGGAGTTTAAATCTCAAAATGCACACGCTCAAAGCACTCCTCAGCATGGAGAACGTCGACATCTGTGCAGTAAATGAAACCTGGTTCAAGGCTCCAGAGAGCACCCCAGCACTACCGGGCTACAACTCATACCACACGTTTCGGCCACAGAGCAAGAACCAAAACACAAAAGGAGGGGGTGTATTCATATTCATCCAGGATACCTACACCTATAGGTTAGTGGCACAGCATGATATCTCTGAGATCATCCATGTGCAACTAACATCTGGCAAATCTGCAATGCAAATTGTGGCCTGCTACAGATCACCCTCCATGACCCTTGACCACCACTCCACCTTTCTGAAGACACTGGAAAAAATGAAGGTCCTACCAAACACCCTGATATTGGGCGATTTCAATTACCATACTATTCACCGGGAAAACTACTCGAGTACAAATTCCCAGACCCAGCACTTCCTGAAATTCATCAGCTCAAATGCCCTGGATCAGCTGGTAAACTCCCCTACCAGAGGTGAAAACATATTGGACCTGGTCATCACCAACATGGGTGACAGGTGTTCCACACTGGAGGTCAACCCGTCACTGGTTAGATCAGACCATAAACTAATCACTCTGGATGTCCACACCCCACCACCACCCCCAACTAAGGAAACCACAGTAAAAAAGTTTTCTATAGCAAACTTACCTTACTTAAGACAGAGGTGGTAAGTTTCAAAGCCTCCATGCTAAAGGATAATGCTGCCCAAGATGCAGAAACCTTTACAAATGCATTCTATGAGCACCTACAAGGATGCATGGACCATGCCATCCCTAGCAAAACCAAGGCTCACTCCTCTAAGAGAAGGAAACCAGTTTGGTGGACCCCTGTAATAAACAGGCTATACAATAGAAGGAGGAAACTAGTTCAGAAAAAAGCAAATCTCAGGAAGGAAAGACATCCCTTATCAGTATCAGTAAGAAACTAAGGTCCCTCATCAAATCATCCAAGGCTAACTTCAAAAGAAAAATAGCCAAGGATTCAAAAGATAACCACAAAGCCTTCTTTAGCTATGTTAAGAATCTAAGTGGCAACTCGCAGATATGCACTGAACTAGTGCAAAATAGCACAAAATATACTGAACCTACTGATATTGCCAACATCCTGGCAGATAGATTCAGTGCAAACTTCACCCCCCCACCTCCAAAAGGGCCCACAACAATACCAGAAAAGTATAGCATCCCAAATATCATAGATGCACAGGTGCAAACAGCCCTTTCAAAAGCCAAAAACACAGCATCAATGGGACCAGATGGTGTCCCAGGCTGCGTCTTGCACGAACTACAGAACAAACTAACCCTCCACCTAAACACAGTGTTCATCCTCAGCTTCTCCACAGGCTACGTGCCCATAGAATGGTGCACAGCAATGGTTATTCCTCCCCACAAACGAGGGGCCACAACTGACCCTGATAACTATCACCTCATAAGCCTGCCTAGCCTACTCTGCAAGGTTATGGAGTGCATCATCATGGAACTCATTAACAAAGACACTGGAAACCTCCAAACACTTGACCCGACTCAGTTCGGCTTTGTAAAGGGCAGATCATGCCTACTAAACCTGGTTGACTTCTTTGAGACAGTCACCGAGGCCACAGATGAGGGAAATGTGGTTCACACAGCCTACCTTGACCTCGTCAAGGCTTTCGACACCATTCCCCACTCGGGTATTACAGAAAAACTCACCAGCCTGAACATAAACCCCTACATCACGAGATGGGTTGCCAACTGGCTTACAGACAGAACTCACACGGTAAGAATAGCGGGCTCCAGGTCATACTCTAAACCAGTCACAAGTGGTGCCCTGCAAGGCTCGGTCCTGGGACCCCTACTGTTCGGCATATACTTCTCAGAAGTACAGGCAAATACTGGAGGACTATGGCTAACCAAGTTCGCCAATGACTGGGAGTCATAATTGACTCTCCGGCTGACACGAACATCCTCCAAAAGGGCCTTACTGAGACAGACACCTGGTGTCAAAGTCATGGCCTCAAGCTAAATGCCAAAAAATGCATAGTCATCCCATTTGGGAAACACAAAACACCCACGAATTACCACATAGGTGGCAGCCCCCTTAATACAGAAGAGGTAATAAGAGATCTGGTGACCCAGGTAGATAGTAATCTCTCCTTTGACAATCATATTGCCAAAGTAGTTAGGAAATCCTTCTATGTGGCCCATCTAATTACTAAAGGGTTCACATCTAGAAATAAAGAGGTTATAGTGCCCCTCTACTCATCACTCATTAGACCCATCATAGAGTACAATGCCCCATTTGGGATGTACCTCACAAGACACTTCCAACAGCTGGAAAGACCACAAAAGTACCTCACCAACAGGATTACTGGCCTCAGACATATGTCCTATGCAGCCCGACTGAAAAAACTCCGGCTGTACTCAGTGGCGTATCGCTTACTCAGAGGTGATCTCTGCCTGACATACAAAGCCATGTCCAACTCAGAATTGATGGACATGCTCCACCTAAAGAAATCCAAATCACTGCGAGCTACACGCTCTAGTGAGCTAAACCTCACCACAACAATAAATAGAACATGCTGGAGGGATAGAATCCTGTCACAGAGACTCCCATGCTTTGGAACAAAATTCCAAATTACATCAGGCAGAGACCCTCACTAACACTCCTCAAGAGCAACCTTGACGAGTGGATGGGCAACAGAAAATACCCCCCTGGGATCACTTCATTGACTCTGCTTGACAGAGCATCAGTTAATTAATCAATGGGGTGGCGAAAGCCGACACACTCTGGCTAGGCTTATAAATGCCCTTTCGGCAGATAGCCCAGTACCTACCAATAAAACTACAGTTTCAAGTCAGTAACCACCTCTACGGGGGGCAGGGAAGCTGCTCAATGTTAGTCACTGCCACTGATCAACAGAGAGACCCTCCTCCAGCCCAAGCAAAAATGGCCTCACAGAAACTTTCAAACAGTTCAGGAACAGCAAGCCTGTAACTGAACTTTTTAACTCTCAGAAAAGTGGGAAAAAGCAAGATTTTTTTGTTTTATTTTTACAGAGATAGCAGAGGTTCACAAGTAATATCAAGTTATAACAGTGCAGTAAATGACCCCACACAAGAGTGCTAGGTCAAGGACAGAAAATATGCAAGTTTTAAGAAAAAATGATTTAAAATTAAGTGCAAACAGGAAATTCAGCAAACAGCTTTTGGTTGTGCTCTAAATACAGCTACTAATACAGAAATCAAGTTTAACAAGCCAGAAAATGCTCAAGCTAGGCAGCTATGCAGAAAAACTTAGCAAATAAACAGAGAAAAAATACTTAAAATCTCAAAAGTGGCTCCCTTCTTCTCTCAGCGTTTTTTCCTCTTGGAGGGTGCTTCACCAACAGCCAACAAGCCTGAAAGTGGTACATTTAGAGTTATCTCTGCTTAATATCAGAGCTTTGGCGGGCTAACATCTACCTGAAATCAGCTGGACATATAAGTGAATTTAAGTACACTTTTATCTGCTCTTTTGCATATAGTATTGTATTTAATTTATTTATTTGTGTTTTTCACTGAATATTACCTCAACTGAAGTTGTGGCTGTCTCTTTGCAGAGTACTTTTTAAAATTTCTGTGTAGCCATTGATAGCAGTGGGGGTAGTTTCAGCTCATCACTAACATCCTGTCTTGCCTTATATAAGTGGCACATTTTGAGTTATCTCTGCTTAATATCAGAGCTTTGGCCAGCTAACATCTATCTGAAATCAGCTGGACGTATAAGTGAATTTAAATAAACTTTTATCTGCTCTTTTGTATATAGTATTGTATTTAATTTATTTATTTGTGTTTTTCACTGAATATTAACTCAACTGAAGTTGTGGCTGTCTCTCTACAGTTAGTTCCTCACCCACCCTCCCTGTTCTTGTTTAGGTATTAATGTTGGTGGCTTTGAAATTGCCCGCCCCTCTTGTAGATTTGTATTTAGATACTCCTTCTGGGCCCATCTCATTTGCTCTCTGAACTGAGTGCAGTGAGATCATATTCTGATTTCAGGCACTCCTACTGTGTACAAAGAGAGCATTTGGGAAGGACTTAATTCTGCTCTGTTCCTTCCCTCAAAAAAAAAAAAAATATATATATATATATATATATATATATATATATATATATATATATATATATATATATATATATATATATATATATATATATGGGTCTACCTGACATGGTCGACAGTTCATATGGTCGACAGTTTATTTGGTCGACAGTTCATTTGATCGACAAGCATTGTAGGTGGGGGCTTCGTCCCCACACCCCCGATGGGGCTGTGCCCCCCCCAACTATATATATCAACTCCAGGGCTGCACAACATTGGGGAAGGGGCAAATCTGCTTGTCGACCAAATGAACTGTCGACCAAATGAGTGTCGACCATATGAACTTTCGACCATGTCAGGTAGACCCATACACACATATATATATATATATATATATATATATATATGTATATATATATATATATATATATATATATATATATTATACCTTATTCATCTGCTCTTACTTTAACTGTCTTAATTGCTCTTCTGCATGCTATCTGTTCAGTCGCTCTTACTCTGCACTTATTACTTCTTTTTAGTAGCCTTCTATTTACTGCCTTCTGCACTTATTTTTTAGTCATTTGTTAATTTAATTGCATTTATTTGAACTGTATTTGCCGTAGTGTTGCTAAACGCTCGGGTGTGCTGGCCTGCACTACAATTTGAATTGTATTTACTGCTGTTTTAGCTACTTTTCTGTGACAAAACAAAAAATTCTAAGCTTGCTTCTTGCCTTTCCTGTAATTAGTCAAGTCCAGATACAGACTTGCTGTATCCAGGATGGTTGGTAAGCTTCTGATCCCCACAAGGCTTTCTGTGTTGGAGGGAAGCCTTCTAGCTTATCAGTGGGTGTGGTAAGCACTAGGTAGCCTATCTACCATGGGAAGAGTGGGTTTTGGCCCTGAAATTGTAGTTCATTGGCCGTGTAGGCAGTTTTTCCATCTCTTTCTACTTTCTGGTTAAAAGCCTGTTTTGCGTTTGGTCCCCGCCTTTCCTATAACTAGTGTAATCCAGGTACAGATTAGCTGTATCCAGGACTGTTGGTAAGCTTCTGAGCCCCCCAAGCCCTTCTGTGTTGAAGAAAAGCCTTCTATCTTATCAGTGGGAGTGGTAAGCACTAGGTAACCTATATACCACAGGAGGAGTGGTTTCTGGTCCAGAAATGATAGTTTATTGGCCATTTGGGAAACTTTTCCATCTCTTTCAACCTTCTGATTTAAAAGTCTGTGTTTGTGCTTGTTTCCTGCCTTTTCTGTTACTAGTCTAGTCCAGGTACAGATTTGCTGTATCCAGGACTCTTTGTAAGCTTCTGAGACCCCAAGTCTTTCCATGTTGGAGAGAAGTCTTCTAGTTTATCAGTGGGAGTGGTAAGCATCTGCTAGCCTATCTACCACAAGAGGAGTGGTCCCTGGCCCAGAAATTGTAGCTATTGGCTGTTTGAGCAGTTTTTTCCATCTCTTTCAACTTTCTGGTTTGAAAGCTGCACTTCTGCCTGTTTCCCACCTTTCCTAGCCTAGTCCGGTTACAGAGTTGCTGTATCCAGGATTGTTAGTAAGCTTCTGAGCCCCCAAGCCTTTCTATGTTGGAGGAAAGCATTCTAGCTTATCAGTGGGAGTGGTAAGCACTAAGTAGCCTATCCTCCATGGGAAGAGTGAGTTTTGGCCCAGAAATTGTAGCTTATTTGGCTGTTTGGGCAGTTTTCCATCTCTTTCAACTTGCTGGCTTAAAAGCCTACATTTGTACTTGTTCCCCGCCTTTCCTGTAACTAGTCTAGTCCAGGTACAGATTTATTGTATTCCAGGACTCTTTGTAAGCTTCTGAGCCCCCCAAGCCTTTCTGTGTTTGAGGGAAGCCTTCTAGCTTATCAGTGGGAGTGGTAAGCATTAGGTAGCCTATCTACCACAAGAGGAGTGGTTTCTGACCCAGAAATTGTAGCTATTGGCCGTTTGGGCAGTTTTTTTCCATCTCTTTCAATGTTCTGGTTTAAAAGCCACACTTGCGCATGTTTCCCACCTTTCCTGTAACTAGAGTAGTCCAGATACAGAGTTGCTGTATCCAGGACTGTTGGTAAGCTTCTGAGCCTTGCAAGCCTTTCTGTGTTGGAGGAAAGCCTTCTAGCTTATCAGTGGGAGTGGTAAGCACTAGGTAGCCTGTCTACCATGAGAGGAGAGGTTCTTGGCCCAGAAGGTGTAGTTTATTGACCATTTGGACAGTTTGTCAATCTCTTTCAGCTTTCTGTTTTAAAAGACCACATCTGCGCTTGTTTCCCATCTTTCCTGTAACTAACCTACTGGTAGCACTAGAAGGCCTTAAACTGATACAAGCCTTCTAGCTTAAGAGAGAGACTTTGGAGTGATTAAGTATCAGTTTTCTGTACTTTTTTACTGTACTTAACTGTTTTCCACCTAAACGCAGATTTTCCAGCATTTATTGTGATTTAAAAGCTTGTTTTTTCACAAATTTTACTTATTTGACTGCCTGCACTTTTAAAAAGTTGTTTTTTGTTTAAATAATTTGTTTAACTATTTTGGGCTACACACTAAAGTGTGATAGCCTTTTCTGATTGTTTGTAGTCGTTTAGAGCTGCTTTGAGTGTATTTGTTCCTTTTTTTTGCCTTATCTTTTCAAAAAAAAAAAAAAAAAAAAATCCTTGTATCCCAGGCTGAATTCAGGGCTGTGATACTAATTTCTGAGTTGCCCATACCTTACTTGGATAGAAGGAAGTTTCTCTGTTCACCTGTGAGAGAGGGGAGCTCTGAGCAACGTATCTGCCCCTGGAGGAGTGGTTCCAGCCCAGAAGTTAGTAGTTTATTGGCCATTTTGGGCTAATTTCTATTTATTTCATTTCCCTACTATAAAAATCATGTTTACATGGTTTTGCGCACCAGACAGTGCCGGTTAGCTACGGTTAAATAATTCCCAGCTCCACTAAGTCTCCTCTTCAGTTTTTCCCTTGAAACTAGTCAACTCTCAATCTAAGCACTCAGAAAGCAACTTACAGCCCAGCACTTGCTCAGACCTAATAGCAAGGACTAATATACCCTGACACTGATTGCACAGCAGGGCAAGACTCTTTATTCACCCCTCACCAACCAAGCGACTAAGCAGCTCACCCTACTATTCAGGCATGACCAAAGGGCAACTTCAGGTGCACTCTCTAGTTCAGCTGGTGAATCTGGGTATCCTGAGGCAATATTACAACTGCCTCATGTACACAGACATCCCTCTCCTCCTACCACAAAACACTAACATATGTGAGAGATGCAATTATACAGCCAAACTGGAAGCTAAGCTGTCTCCACCCAAGACTGGAACAGACAGTCAAGAGAAGAAGGTTAACACTTGCAACACAACTCCAGCCACACACAGACCTACTAAAACAGCACTGGCAAAAAATACACATAAATACACAAAATCATACTCTGAGGCTCTAAATAAATCCAGCAAAAGCATCAGAGACCTCCAAAGCAGACACCCAAATAATCTGCACTTCCTCTCACAAACCAGACAAGACATAAAACACTAAATCATTGTGCCGCACAATCACAGCCCTTAAGGTGAAATAACATACCTAACACACTAGTAATAGGTGACTCTATAGTCAGGCACACTGATGTCCCACTCACTAGGCTGGACAAGCAGAAGGTTACTGTTAGCTGCCTGTCAGGAGCCAGAATCCGCCACATAACACAAACACTCAGGTCACTCCAGAACAAGTACAAATATGACTCTGTCATTGTTCATGTTGGTGTGAATGACCTGAGACATACCTCCCTGGACTACATGAAAAAAGATATGGAAGAGCTCTCTGATCATGTAGCCCAGGCTGGTATGACCCTGACCCTGAGTAGCATCCTGCCCTCACCAAGAATAATACCTCAGTATAAAGAAAAAAAGATCAATTTCAACAATTGGGCTAAGCTTCTGGTGTCATTCAAAGGGTTCCAGTGTCTGTCAGCCTGGGAAGACATGCTCGACAAGACACGTTGCTTCGCAAGAGATGGCTTGCACCTGTCATCCCTAGGCTTTCAAATACTGGCCAAGGCTCTTGCTGCCCCCATAGTGTCTTTTTTAGGTAAGGCTCAAAAGTCAAACCCACCTCTGTAAACAGCACAATTAGCAAAAAACTGAGGATTATACTACTCAACGCCAGAAGTTTAAATCTCAAAATGCATGCGCTTGAAGAATGGAGAACATTGACATCTGTACAGTAACTGAAACCTGGTTCAAGGCTCCAGAGAGCACCGCAGCACTACAGGGCTACAACTCATACCACACGTTTCGGCCACAGAACACGGACCGAAACACAAAAGGAGGGGGTGTATCCATATTCATCAAGGATACTTACAACTCCAGGTTAGAGGCACAGCATGATACCTCTGAGATCAACCATGTGCAACTAACACTGGGCAAATCTGCAATGCAAATTGTGGCCTGCTACAGATCACCCTCCATGACCCAGGACTACCACTCCACCTTTCTGGAGACACTGGAAAACATGAAGGTCCTACCAAACACCCTGATATTGGATGATTTCAATTATCCTACCATTCACTGGGAAAACTACTCAAGTATAAATTCCATGGCCCAGCGCTTCCTGGAATTCATCAACTCAGACGCCCTGGAACAGCTGGTAAACTCCCCTACTGGAGGTGAAAACATATTGGACCTGGTCATCGCTAAAATGGGTGACAGGTGTTCCACACCGGAGATCAACCCGTCACTGGTTAGATCAGACCATAAACTAATCACTCTGGATGTCCACACCCCACCACCACCCCCAACTAAGGAAACCACAGTAAAAAACTTTTCTAAAGCAAACTTCACCTTACTTAAGACAGAGGTGGTAAGTTTCACAGCCCCCACGATAAAGGATAATGCTGCCCAAGATGCAAAAACCTTTACAAATGCACTCTATGAGCACCAACAAGAATGCATGGATCATGCTATCCCTAGCAAAACCAAGCCTCACTCCTCTAAGAGAAGGAAACCAGTTTGGTGGATCCCTGCAATAAACAGGCTATACAGTAGAAGGAGGAAACTAGTTCAGAAAAAAGCAAATTCCAAGAAGGAAAGACATCCTTAATCAGTATCAGTAAAAAACTGAGGTCCCTCATGAAATCATCCAAGGCTAACTTCAAAAGAAAAATAGCCAAGGGTTCAAAAGGTAACCACAAAGCCTTCTTTAGCTATGTTAAGAATCTAAGTAGCAACTCACAGATATGCACTGAACTAGTGCAAAATAGCACAAAATATACTGAACCTACTGATATTGCCAACATCCTGGCAGATAGATTCAGTGCAAACTTCACCCCCCCTCTCACCTCCAAAAGGGCCCACAACAATATCGGAAAAGTGTAGTGTCCCAAAAATCACAGACACACAGGTGAAAACAGCCCTTTCAAAAGCCAAAAACATAGCGTCAATAGGACCAGATGGTGTCCCAGGCTGCGTCTTGCATGAACTACACAACAAACTAACCCTCCACCTAAAAACGCTGTTCAACCTCAGCCTCTCCATAGGCTATGTGCCCATAGAATGGCACACAGCAGTGGTTATTCTTCTCCACAAAGGAGGGGTCACAACTGACCCTGGTAACTATCGCCCCATAAGCCTGACTAGCCTGGTCTGTAAGGCTATGGAGCGCATCATCATGGAACTCATTAACAAAGACATTGGGAACCTCAAAACACTTGACCTGACCCAGTTCGGCTTTGTTAAGGGCAGATCATGCCTACTAAACCTGGTTGACTTCTTCGAGACAGTCACAAAGGCCGTAGACGAGGGAGAGGTGGTTCACACTGCCTACCTTGACCTCGTCAAGGCTTTTGACACTTTTTCCCACTCGGGTATTACAGAAAAACTCACCAGCCTGAACATAAACCCTTATGTCACGAGATGGGTTGCCAACTGGCTTACCGACAGAACTCACACGGTAAGAATAGCAGGCTCCAGGTCCGACTCTAAACCAGTCACAAGTGGTGTCCCACAAGGCTCAGTCCTGGAACCCCTACTGTTCGGCATATACTTCTCAGAAGTACAGGTAAACACAGGAGGACTATGGTTAACCAAGTTTGCCGATGACTGCAAACTGGGAGCCATGATTGACTCTCTGGCTGACACGGATATCCTCCAAAAGGGCCTTACTGAGATGGATACCTGGTGTCAAAATCATGGCCTCAAGCTAAATGCCAAAAAATGCATAGCCATCCTGTTTGGGAAAAAAACAAAACACCCACGGATTACCACATAGGTTGCAGCCCCCTTAATACAGAAGAGGTAATAAGACATCTGGGGACCCAGGTAGATAGTAATCTTTCCTTTGATAATCATATTGCCAAAGTTGTTAGGAAATCCTTCTATGTGGCCCCTCTAATTACTAAAGGGTTCGCATCTAGAAATAAAGAGGTTATAGTGCCCCTCCACTCGTCACTCATTAGACCCATCATAGAGTACAATGCCCCATTTGGGATGTACCTCACAAGACACTTCCAACAGCTGGAAAGACCACAAAAGTACCTCACCAAGAGGATTGCTGGTTTCAAACATATGTCCTATGCAGCCTGACTGAAAAAACTCTGGTTGTACTCAGTGGCATATTGCTTACTCAGATGTGATCTCTGCCTAACTTACAAAGCCATGTCCAACTCAGAATTGATGGACATGCACCAGCTAAAGAAATCCAAGTCACTGTGAGCCACGCTCTCCAGTGAGCTAAACCTCACCACAACAATAAATAGAACATGCTGGAGGGATAGATTCCTGTCACATAGACACCCTATGATTTGGAACAAAATTCCAAATTACATCAGCAGAGCCCCTCACTAACACTATTGAAGAGAAAGCTTGACAAGTGGATGGGTAACAGAAGATACACCCCTGGCATCACTTCATTGGCTCTGCTTGACAGAGGATCAGTTAATTAATCAATGGGGCGGTGAAAGCCAACACACTCTGGCTAGGCTTATCCAGGGAGATAGCCTAGTACCCACCTATGAACCTATGACCCTATGGATAAGATGAGAGAGGACATGTAGCTGGTTGGTGTGACAGAGCAAGATGCAGAGGACAGGAAGAAATGGAAACAGATGATCCACTGTGGTGACCCCTAACAGGAACAGCCAAAAGAGAAGAAGATGCTTTATACTTCTTGGCAAAGACATTCTGTCATATCCAAGTGCTCTTCATGGCCTGGGATGGCTGCTCACTGCAATCCTCTTGACCTTGCTAATGCCACCTCATGGTATCACTGTGTAAAACATGTATGACTTGGGAACCCCTTCTTGTGTGCATAGAAGGTACACATTTCTTCTTTTGGGGAGTGTGTCATTATCCTCTGATCCCAGTAAAGCTGACTGATGGTAGTTATTATTCCTGCTGTTCACCAGATGCTGTACTACACAAAGAACACAATGGATAGGATTCACAATCAAATACATGCTATGCAAGGCCAGTTTGCACAGTTTTGCATAGCATGCCAGGAGAAAGTGATTCAGAAATGTTCACTGCCCTTTAGTGCAGTGCCTTATAAGTGGGTAGCGCAGGAATTTAGGAGCTGAATGCAAATGTGTTGGTTCAGCAAATTAAATTAGGCTCATGCATATAATGGATGATTGCACTGCCTCAGAAGTTGCATAGTATGGTGCATCATAGAAGTCTTAACAACTTTCAAGCAGAACAACATAAGTGTACATTGTTGTTAACTACATACTCCCACTGACTCTTATAGGTTGTCTACAGTATACTGTGGAGCACTGCTAATGGAGCACAGCAGTCTTATATTCATGCAGGTTAGTGCTGTGCATTCCTAGTCTTTTCTGGGGGGTGTGCATAAGCACTTGTTACAGTTGATTTCATGGTGATTCATAGATGTTCAGTAGACCATTTAGTGGTATTCAGTATCATTCTAATTATGGCTCTGAAATTCTTCTTTTGTTGAGAAGTACAAATCTGATGACATGAGCAGTGAGCTTTGATCTTCTCCTGTGAACATCTATGAATCCCTGTCTATAGTTATATATAAACCACTTGTGTATATAAACAGAACTTTGAAGGACATACAAGAGAGATACAGCACAGATGTTGTTTTTAACTGAAAAGGAAGCCTTAGCAATACTATGGAGCTGCGAATATCTGAAAATATATTTAACTGAAAATAAGTTTACTTTGTAACTAATCACAAGTCATTATAAATAATTTGAAATAACCCAAGCTGAAAAACAACAAAATAATAGGGAAAGAGAGGCAGTTAAGACAAACAGTTTAATATTTTAAAGTTCTTCATAAGCAGGGGAAGGAAAACCCAGATGACTCTGTGCCCAGACTTTCTGTAATCAACAATGAACATGAAGACAACAAATGTGAGAAGGCAAGTTCATGGCAGCTGAAGAATGTACTGATTTTGTTTACCATGCTGGTGGTTGAAGTTAGATTCCTCAAGTGTCAATTGCCTGAGGCTCAAGAAGTTAAGGATCAGATTGCCAAATGCTGTTTTCCATAGGAAATCATCATTTTCAAGATGGCGATGCCTTTTGTGGGCAGATTTCTTCCTTCAAGTTTGTGCAATTATGGATTTGGTATTATATGTAGCTTTGGAGGGTACTGAGAGCTTGTCCCTGTAAGAAACATTTAAAGTTTGTGTTTTGTGATTTCCTCTTTGTGGATTACAGTTATATGATTCTGATCATCGGGCATTTGATGTTCAATGACTCATAGTGGAAGCTCTGATTTTAAAGCACAGTATGTATTATTCAAATTTTAGACATTGGAAGAAATTAAAACAGGAACTAGTAAAGATCCAGTTTTGCAAACAATAAAAGAATTATGTCAGACTAACTGCTGGTACACGATTAATGAGGTGTATGTCAAAGTGATCAAGGTCCAACTGTTCAGGTTTTACCAGCCGAACACAAACAGTCAAGATGAAAGCTACATACTGAGGATGCAGAGGATCACTATGCGTCCAGTTCAAGGGATCAAGTCTCCTCTCCCAGCCATTGTACAAACGTCAATATACTATATATAAATTCAAAAGCTTTGGGAATTTGTCTTCCACATGGGAGGTGTAGAGGGGTTTGCCCCCAAGCAAAAACACCTACTTAGATATTTTCTGTTGTGTTTTAGTAGGGGTATTTTTGATCTGTTGAGCTCAAGCAATATTTTCTCAATTGATAATGCAACAATATTTCATATTAGAAGTAATGTTTCCACTATGGGTCATTGAACATCAAACCCTAAATAACTGGAATTACTGAAATGTAACCCCCAATGGAAAAATTGCCAACATTTTTTTTTTGCTAAAGTACATAATGATGGCACACCTCATGTCTCAGCTCTGAAAAATGTTGATTTCACTGTGGCACCAGATAGCAGTTCATATCAAAAGGGACAAAACTAGTAAAACCACATGCATTTATTTATTTATTTATTTGAATGTTTAAACTGGGTTTGTCCTGATTTATCATATACATGTCAGAAAAGAAATAATATATGGATGTGTACATGTAACTTGAGGTTGTGATAGATTATAATATGCTTTATTTGTATTTATTTATGTATTTACGTTAGCTTGTTAACCTTGTGGATAGGACAAGTCTCGTATCCATTTTTAGCCATCACCTTGGGCCATAATGTCCACAAACAGACAACAATTGCGGTCTCAGAAACATAAATAATAATAATAATAATGATAATAATAATAATAATAATAATATATATATAACACTGTAAAAATGACAGCAAACGGATATAAATAGGACGTGCTTGAGGGACAGAATCATCACCCAGAGACTCCCTATGCTGTGGAAGAGAATCCCGGTCCATGTGAGACAGAGCACCTCGCTGGCTCTGTTCAAGAGGAATCTTGACCAGTGGATGGGAGATCGTAGGTTTACCCCGGGGATCATCTCTGTATCACTGCTGGACAGAGGCACGGCAAACTAATGGGTATAGTATTCTTCAACCTAAGGGGTGATGAAAGCCACACAACTCTGGCTAGGCTTATAAATGCCCTAGGGCAGATAGCCTAGTATGAACCTATGAACCTATATGAAGCACTCATTCATACAAAGCAGACCATAAACATCTAATCATTGAAATGAGAAGATGGATCAGATATACAAAAAAAAGAAAGAAAGAAAGAAAACTTGCAAGTAATAAGCAATAAAACATAAAAGTAGCAGTTCTAAAAATGCAGACAACAAAGAAGTAAGGAACTGGGGTATTCAGATTGGTTAAGTTGGTCCGCAGATAGAGTCACCAAATAATGGTAATGAGTAAGACTTGTAGAGTGTAAATGAAGTGATAGAATGAAGACCCAGAGGCACCAGACCTTATAAGGCAATGTTTCTGTTTCAGCATGTGCAATAGTAACAAAATATACCAAACCTAAAGCCCATTTATAAAGATTATCATTTAGAATCAGCATGTTAGACAGAGTGGTATATTAAATTCTGTCTACAGAACATGTATCAACTAGCATCTTTTAAACATTTGCAATTATCTTTTGCGAATGTTCCTTTTAGCTTTTATTTAGGATTTGTAAGGCATTTCACAAAGAAAAGGCAATGGACTTGGACTTGTTTCAGAGGCATTACATGACATTTAAATTATTATCGTAGCAATATATGACTGGTGCTGTTACTAGCAACTACTTCCTTAGAATTAAATTCACTATTATGTACTCATTGAGGAGAATTTAATAAAGCCTACTTTTTTTCATGTAGGCATCGTGCTGCGCTGCCAACATGAGCATGAACAATTTTAGATTTATTAAGCACTGCTGAGCGGCCCACACGAGCGCCCCAACACAGAAACTTCCACGGCATACAAATCACCTCATAAGCAAGTGCATCTCATGCAAATGAGGCAGGTTGAGAGATCCAGCAAGCAGATAGGCAGCTCTGCAGACCCTTTGTTAGTGTCTGTAGTCTACATGGAAAAATTCCATGTACAGGACTGTAGACAGACAAAAGGGGCTTTAAAAATGTAAGGAAGTACACAGAAATGGCATAGCACAAACACATATAAGCAAAACTATCCACTTCAAGTTCCAAAAGTTACAGTAAATATACTAAAATGATTTATAGCACACATGCATATGAGCAAAACTATCCACTTCATGTTCCAAAACTTACAGTAGATATATTAAAATATATATATTTTAATAGTTTTATCAAGTTTGCACAGCGCACCGCAGTGAGCAAACATGCCTTATAAAAAAAAAAAAAACTTGGAAAAATTAAATATTAACAACATGAGCCAGAAATGTGTTTCAGGACCCTGTGTGTAGTATCTATAGTGCTCCAATGGTGCTGTTGCTAACATGGAAGGGCTTGGAACCATGTAGTATCCAGGTTGTGAGCACTGATCACTATGCAAATGAGGTGGAGATAGTGATTAGCATAATTAGGTAACCATGTCCGCATATCCCCTCCATGTAGGCAGAGAAACATGTTGGTGTCCACACAGGAGGTAGTTGACATCAAGAGAGCTTAGCGAGCAACTTCTAAGCTGATTGGAGCTTAGGGGCACCTGTTTGCACGGCTCGCCACCATGCTGAGCTTGGAAGCCTGAAGTGTGTGTGCACTAACTTCTAAGCTTTGTTACCTATGGGGCACATGTTTCCTTGTGTTTGTGTGGTGCGCCACTGTGATGATGGCAGTTTTGGTGGGGGAGTGTGCATTGACTACTAAGCAGTGTTTACCTACAAGGTGCGCATTTGCATGGTGTGCTACAGTCGGTGATGTATTAATTAGTGTTGATCCTTGCTTAACTTCAACTAGGGCCATTAGATGATGTCAATTATATATTAGGCAGATGCACTGCATCATAGGTAGCCAGTCACACAGGCAGCTCCTACAGTATGCATATAAAGTATGAATACACCCCACAATCAGATACCCTCCCCTTACTCTGCACCATTGAAGTACAGACTTGGGAATTTTAACTGACAGAATGCTAGGGACAGCTGCAGGTCTGCTACATTTGTATGTGTCAGATGTTGAAGTCAATGCTGCTGCTGCTGACAATAGGCCTAGGCAGAGAAGGAGGAGAGTGTTCAGGCCCAGAGTAATCTTCCAGGAGCTACATGAGCTGGAGATTGTAGAGCAATACAAGCTGGACAGGGACATACTACAAAAATTCACTGAGCTTTGACACCCTCAACTCAAGCCCAGAGCCAACAGAGGGGAACCCATCCCAGTAGAAACAAAGGTATGTGTAGCCCTTAGGATAATAGTCACAGGTACTTTCCAAAGACCAACTGGGGACAGGATGGGGGTCTCACAGGCATCAGCATCCAGGGTACTCCACCAGTTCCTGGATGCCATGCTACCCCATGCCAGTGAACACATATATTTTCACCTGATCCCTGAGTTGACGGCCAGTAATATGCAACTCTTCTACTGTGTTGCACTCTGCCCTGAGGTATTGGGTGCCATATGCTGCATTCATGTACACATCAAGGCACCACCTGGTGTGGAGGGTAAAATCTACATCAACCGCAAGGGGTACCACTCCATCAACTGCCAGGTCATGTGCAATGTTCAGGGCATTATCATGAATGTGTGTGCTGGCAGCCCTGGCAGCTATCATGACTACCATATCTGGCATGCATCACAGCTGTACCAGACGTTTGCTAGGGAGGACTTCCCACATGACCATTTAGTGGGGGATGCTAGCTACACACTGGAACTGTGGATGATGACATCCATCAGAAATGCACACACACCCATGGAAGAACATCATAATGAGGCACACGCATAAACAAGGAACATCATAGAGCATGTGTTTGGGTTGCAGAAATCATGGTTCTAGTGCCTCGATATATCTGGTGGTGCCCTGCAGTACTCTCCAGCCACATGTGCACATATGTTCATAGTATGTGCAATGCTACACAATATGATTCTGCAGAAGCAGCAGTGGCAGGATCAGCATCAGGAAGGGATACACAGTCCCCCACCAGTGCCTGAGCCACCACAGCCACACTCACAGGAGGACTCAGAGGAGTAGCCTCCTGATAATGTTCCTGTAGGCAGGCATAGGCATGCCCAGCACACCCTGGCATTCGCTAAGAGACAATGTATAGCACATACACTGACATCCTAGGGCCCCAGGGACTGACAGCTCACTCCCACTCACATGCATATAATAAAATAGCTGATGCCAGGCAACACACACAACCTGTACCTATCCATGTATTGTCTGTGTACCACTTGCATCACACACAGTCAGCCCTGAACTACAGGTCTGTCAACTGCTGCATTTGCAAGGTAAGTCTTGAACTTACACACTAATTGTAAGGATTACTATAAGGTATTATATGTATGAATCTACTGCTGTTATACAAGAAAATATAGTGGGCTGTTTGGTCAGAGTTAACATCCACATGGAACAACTGATACCCAGTCCAATAATATGTGTTCCTTAATATTTACTAGGTTTCATGGTTGGACTATTCAAGACATCAGGCAAGGAAGATGTTAAACAGTGGGCACACATGATATTTGGACTACTGTCTATGTAAGCTGATTATGTGCTGTTGTTCTCCTACCCCCTATATAGCACCTATATAACCACTTTAACAAAAAATCAGCTATGGTATAGTAGTGAACCAGATAATCTCAGGGCTGTAACATAGATAATGCACATATATTGTATGTCTTTCTTCAAGCAGGATAACAATGTGCATATGTATGCTGTTGATTATGTGATGGATGACCCCTCTCTGTTTAGTGGACAGTGTGGCTCAGTGGACTAAGGAAGGTAGCATGGGTGATGGAATTGATGGTTCTAATCTGGAATTACTCACTTTTGTATGTGAGATAGTAGTATGTTGGTGTTTTCACAGAATGTCTTACCTTCCAACCTCTCAGTGCATGAAATCTGGACAAACCTAGAAAGATTGTGGGAGACAAAGGCCCAAACATAGGGGCAAAGTTTCAATATTAGTCACATAAATTTTGTTGGAAGTAAAGGTGTTGCAGTAGTACATATATTTCAATGGATATAAAGTCTGACACACAATTGGTGGTCTGTAGTAAGTAGAATGTATTGATGTCAACATTCAATAAAGTACCAAAAGATCACAAATGTGAGGAACAGACCAAACATATGAGGCAAAACTCGGGATATTCTGTGAAAATCAGGACAGGTGAGAGGTATGCAGACTGTCAGTCTGTTGGTGGTGTAACATTATCAACCCCAGTCACATATTCAGAACAGCAGACAGCTGGTGAATGCTGTGGACATTTTGAGTGAGGTGCAGTACTGCAGATGTTAATGTTAATGATAACCTAGACTGGAATACAGGTAGGTGTGGTCAAGAGTCAAATTATAAGTACTGGCAGTCCCACTGGGCATGCCTGTGCACATAGTAAAAATGAGCGCAATTCAGTTGTCTCTTTATTGACATGAACTATTATGTATAAATGTTTATACATACAGACATATATGTATACATATCCATCTGTCAGTATCTCTCTCTCTCTCACATGCATAGTATAGCTATCACTATGTAGTGTCAAATAGATATATATATAGCTATATATATTACAATGATACATAGACACCCCCATATATGTACAGAACACATATACATATCATACACACACATAGCCACATGTATATGTACATCCCTGTTATATACAGAAATATGTGTGTGGTTGTCTACATTGTCCAACTACCTTAATAATGATGAGTAAATCTCCACTATCACACAGCCATAATGTTGCTCAAAGGAACCAAACTAAGGGTGCAACAGTACATAATCCACTTACCTACAGAACCCTATGCCTGCTGGATCTCACCACATAGACAGACACAGATGAGCAGGTGGTGTAATGTATAATGGTATAATGGTGTCAACGCATGTATGGACAGGGCACATTGTCCATGCCCACAGTGTTGCCTGTCTAACTGCAAGCAGCCACATATGGCCATACTGGTAACTGTACACACATAGCTAGGATAACATCAGCTATCTCACTACTAGGATACTAGTTGCAGATAACAGTACAAACCAGTATCACTCTGCAGGCCACAGATGCTATTCAACACAAGCCTAGTTTGTGTAATGCACAAGTACTGTGCCTGCAGTCACATATACAACAGACTTATCCTGTCACACATGCAATAAGTGATGTGATCTATAGTGTATAAGCCTAGATAGTGTGTGTATATATCTCTGTAAAACAATGGACATACCCTCATGAGCTATCCACCTGCAATGGATATGCACTTTTTGGTCCCATAACTTGCTGCTGGCTTCCACATTGCCCTATTCCACAAGGCCTACTGATGTCAGCCACCTTAAGACTACCAGCTGACAGTGTAGTAGCAAGACTTAAGTAGTGGCACATGTGATAAATACTGTGGTCTATAGTGTGTAATTCCTAGATAGGTAGGGGTTCTAATCTCACTCTGCTCAACTTGGTGTGTGCGTGTATATCCATATAGCATGCATATGATAACCTATATAAAGTAGACATAGGTAAAGTTTTGCATTATTTTATTTGTAGCGGGTGATGTGGCCCCACAAATGACTGACCACAACAAGGCTTGCTTATATCAACAAGCATATGTTCTAAACTGATAGTACTAGCAGACATTGGTTGTGCTGCATGCATTGGGTACTGTGATCTATAGTGTGTACCAGTAAATAGGTAAGTGTTCTATTCTACATACAACCAACTTGCAGTATATGTGTGTCTTGGCATGTCCCATATGCAGTGAGTGGAAGTGGTGCTAGCCTGAATGCAGCCATGTTTGTGTGTACGGCTTTTACAGCAGTATACATCATGGTATGTGGCCATAGCACATGTGAACTTAACTAGCATAATGGCCATACAGCCCTCAAAGTCAGAGATATCGGTGTTAGATTAGGGATTTCTATTTTAAAATAGTTATTAGACAGGCTAAAGGGTAAAATAAATTGTGTTTCATTTATGCATAAAGACAGTTAAGCAGAAAGGAAAATAACCTTCCTGGCTAAGCATCAAAAGACAGTTTATTAAAAAGGAAAGATAAACATAAAGTGTGCAGACAGAATGTTCTTTTCTCAAGGAAAAGATTAGGTACAGAATGTTCCTTAATCAAGCACATACAATGTGTGAGACCAAGGTTAAAAAAGTAAATAAGGAAATGTATGAGACTGAAGCAATATAATATGCTGTATTCAAGATAGCAGGACAGTTAAGGATAGTAAGTTCATTTGACCTGTTACTTCAGAGAAGATGTCTAACACTCGAGCATGAGTACAAAAAACAGGTCATCTAGACACTATGTCAGTTTACATTGTTCAGGACAATCAGAATATGATGTACAGCAACTTGAATTGTTTATCAGTACTGTTAATGAAGACAGTATTCAGATATTGTGAACATCTAATAAAACCTTATTAAATGAACTGCAGTGTTTGGAGAATTCATTCTTAAAAGTGCACAAGACTTGGTCCATAAGGAGAGACTGACACCTATTCAGCACAACCTTGGGTAATTAAGACTTTCGTTTCTCAGTCTCATTGCATACAGTGTTTCCAGCTAATTATGGTACAATACAGTATTATAAAATCTTACAACGGCACCCACACAAGCCTGTTGTCTTGGGAGAGATATGTACTTCTCATAACTCAGCAAGCAGTTGAACCCTTTCTCTTCCAGTTTCCAATACAGCATGTTTTCTTAAGTTCACAGTAAATGTTTATACAACAAAAGTACTGCAGCTGCACTCCAGAGAGCACAACACCCTTTCAGTAAAGGTATTATTCATTTCCAGACTTGGTTACATTATGTTTGTTCTACAAAAATCTACAGAATAGCAGTGTTTTGTTCAATTTCATGTATGCTATAGACTATTAAACAATACTATTTTCATTAAAGTGCAGCACTCCGTGTTTCATTCAACTACATGTGTTCTAAGAAACTTCAACAAAAAACAGCTGCAGTAAGTAATTTTTTTCCAGTTTTATGGCAATAACTTCAAAGTTTCATTAACAGTTTAAAGTGACAGCAACTGTTTCATAACAGACTTTTCAGCAGCATACCAGTGTTTTTTTTCCATAAATAGAGCTATAAACTCTATACAGAATTAGCTGAAAATTACGGCATGACAGTTTCTCATTAAGACAGCTTTACTTCATGCAAAAAACAGACAACAAAATTGCACAGCACAAGTGTTTACTTCAGATAGGCCTCACACAACTTCAGCAGACCAGCATTAAATCAAAGCAGTGTTCCTGCAGAACATAAAAGACATTATCCAGTTAAGAGATATCTCAACAGACTTTCATAGTTTCCAGAGTGATGTCATAAGGCCAAGAAGCAAGAAAAAGGTTAATAAGCTACAGACAATGGCTCACATTTCTTTCAAGCCATAAAGTTATGTAAGACTTTATATGCACCTTTTAGTTAACAGTTCAACTAAGTTTAAATTACTTAATTAAAGTCTTTTTGCATGTAAACTTGTCAAATAATAGTGCTACAGTTAAAATATCAGCAAATTTTTGGTTTAAGTTTAAAAATGTTCTCTTAGAGTTAAAGGCTATTAGTTCAAAAATGTTAAATATGTCTGAATGCAAAATGTTTAAATCACAAAAGCAAGCTAATGATCAAAAGTCAGTATAGTCTCCAGTTTAAACATACATGCTTCAGCACATGCAATTCAACATAATGATTCCAGTTGTAGTATAGTTTCATGTACAAATGTTCAGAATATAATACATACAATAAAGAATAGAGAAGTATGTTGTAGTATTACAAATGTCAACACAGTCTACATACATAACACGCAAGCAATGTCTCAAGTTCACATTGCACTAAAGAGACATAAGAAGAATCAAAGTGCAGATTTTGTAAATGAAGAACAGACCAGTGCTAAGTAAAAAAATACATTCCTTAGCTATCTATAAAAATCAGAGCATTAGTCTATCATTGTTTAATTTTATTTCATTGTTTGCAGACATATCAATTGCAGTTTCACATACAAAAGGAATAAGTGTGGTCTTGTCAGAATTTAAAAGGTAAAAGATTATAGCAGCTAATAGCTCAAATTGTAACAGCTCTGTATATACTGGTTTAAATTTCAGTAAAGAGATATGTGCAAATGTACAGATTTTAAAGAATTAGTTATGACAGAATCATGCAGTTTTCTGGGTTAGAGATAAAATAAATTCCAGTTCAGCTGACACAGAAGAAGTGCTCAGAAAGACATATTAGGTGTGGTCAGTTAAGAAAAAAGGGTAACTGTATGCCTCTATGTCTTGTAAGGTATATCAGAACTAACAGTCAAACTAATTAGCAGAATAATGGGTTAGCAGTTACAGTTTGGCAAATACTTTTTTTGTGTTATTGTTTTGTTAGCAGTCATCAGTTAAGTGCATAAACAATATTGTAATACAGAGACAAAATAATGTTTGCTAGTTTACAAAATATAACATTTAAAGTCAATGCTACATTGTAAAAGTGTCAGCACAGTAAAAAATTCAATCCTATGTGTAAAAAAAGTAAATTATGTAATCAGTTTAAGACTGTATATGTTTCGTATAGAGATGGCAGTTTGCTAAGTACCTCAGCTCAGATTGCAGCCAGTCAAATAAGCTAAATTAAAGACAGTGCTATTCATTTAATGCATTACAATTTATTATTTATCAAAACAATTGTAGACAGTACTCTTGCAGCATTCAGTACTAATGGAAAGTTAAATGACGTCAGCTAAAGAAATGGTTATGGTGAGACGATGGATGGAGTTTCAGTCACTGAAGAGTATGTTAAAATTTAAGGGTCACAAGGCAAAATGTAAAACGTTCAGCAGTTAGAACAAATTGTATATAGGTGCAGAAATGCACAGTGTTACATTACTTTGATTTTCATTTAAAATAAGTTCAGAAACTTGATACAACTATCAAGTTAAATGCAATTGCTACAGCCAAGAGCTTAGGAAAAGCTGTTCATTTAGTGGAGAGACAGAAACAGATTTTACAAGAATCAGATGCTAGTAATGAACTTTTTCTTGTAATTACTGATATTGCAGCAGTAAAACAGACTTCAGCAGTCCCAGCAGTTAAATTTTTTTTTGTATGCAAAAAAAAAAAAAAAAAAAAAAAAAAGTGTCCTAAATACTGAGCATGGAAACACAAGTGTGTAAAAGCTGGTATTAATGATTTAGTTCCAGTTGTTTCTAATAAAGCTTAACAGGTTATTGATTTAAATATTGTTAGCTTTCCAAATGCAAGGCAGCCGACTGGGCAAATGACGTAAAGTAATGTACAATAGTTCGAGCCCAAGGAATAATCAAAGGTATGCTGTAGCTCAGGTTAATGTTGACAGTGACATACCAGATCTTCAGAATATGTATAAAGGTTATGATAGCCAGCACCAAATCAGTTGCTGTATTTGACTTTATTCTATGTTGAAAAGGATGACAGACCATACATTTCATTACTCATATAAAAGAAATCATGGCACAATGTGTTACCTGATACAGGGATCTCAGTTTCAGTTATAAACAGACTTCTGCCAGATGAGACGAGTACAGTTTTTACCCTATCAGAGTTTAAAAGGTCAAAGGTAATTGCAGTCAGTAGCAAGCCTTTGGAGATTGGATTTGTAAATAAAGCCACTCTGCCTGGGAAGAAAATAGCAGAATTATTGTTACATCCCCAGTGTGACAGTACCATTTTGGAAAATTACATTATGTCAAAATTAAGTGATGTGTTAAATTTTAATAATATAATATTGTAAAAAATCAGTTTGCATACAGACTTGCAAGAGTTTATTAGCAGCAAATGTTTATTTCATGCAGAAAATGTATGTTTATTTTCATGCAGAAAACTGTAAATAAAGTCAGCACAGAAAACATTGCTGCCAGTTTATAATTATTAAAGCTGCATTTCATGCAGAAAATGTAAATAAAGACAGGGCAATAAGCAATGCTATCAGATTAGAAGTGTTAAAAATGCAGATGTTATTTTAAGGATCTGATGCTAAATACAGTCAAACAAGAAATGAAAAGAAGAGGTTTAAAATGCCTAACTATAAAGAGGACACTTCAAACATTAAAGCATGCTTTCCTTTACTTCATCAGTGACTAGAACAATGCAGAGCAAAATTTAGCAACTGTTTATGCGTTTCGGTTATTTCTTCAATGCTTGTTTAAAGTTAAAGCAAGTATGGCCACGGATTCATGAACAGTCCATGCAAGAATAGTCTATTCTTGCACAGGCTGTTCTGTGTACGAATACAGCAGCAGCACACCCCAGATATTAATGAGGGTATTCTACTATATTCCTACACCTACATAATCCATATACAAGTGCAGGGTTCAAATTTAAGTCCTGCACAGACACTTAAACACACCCCCTGCACTCTGAAAGTGCCATACGGCACTTTCAAACAAGGAAGTAGCATAATATTAGAGCCTGGCTCTAATATTATGCATTATTTCAGTGTCTGCAGACAATGAAATGTAAAACTAACATGTAAGTGTCAGTGGACACTGAAATAAGAAAAAAAAGCACACAATCCCTAAGAAATAGCCTGCACAGTACATGACTGTCTCTGGAATGGCCAGATTCCTACCCCACATCCCTGCAACCTGCTGATAAAAATATGTAATAATTTAATATTACTTTTTTTTTTTTACAATAAAAAAAAATTTTAAGCACATCACAGCAGGTTTGCACACTGCAGCACTTTGCTCAGCCCAGCTTAAATCTTGTTTGAGTGTCAGATAGAATTCTGAAGGAGCACTCCTCATTGCTGATGTAGCATAGCGGTTAAAGTACTGGTTTAGTGGGCAAGCCATGCATGGTTCATATCCCAGTGCTGGTGAATGTATTTTATGTGTGGAAGCTGTTGTAAATAATTTTTTATGAATTGGAATGATATTTGTAAGTCATATGCTTCATGTATGGTAGTGTAGGGCTGGGAAAATGTCATAGGAACATTTTTTTTAATAAATGTTTGTGGTCAGTTAAGCCTGCTACAGCTCTGCTGAAACAAGCTAAGGACTGCTTAAGCATGAAAATAAAAGCAATCTTTAGCAACTGCAAGCTTTGCTTAGCTAGTTTAAGCCTTGATAAGCAGATTTGCATGGAGCTAAGCATAGCTTAGCATACTTGAAAATCGACCAATCATGGAAAAGTGTGGCAAAAATGGCCTTATTTAAACCACACAGGTGGGAATACAGCCATATCTCTTCGATTCTGATCAGGGCAGCAACAATGTCAGGTGTAGGAGTGGGTGTTCACTTTTGGGTGCAATGCTGGGACATCCAGGAGTCCAGGGTCATGGTTGGACTTCTTATCAAAGACCATGAAGCCAGACTGCTACATGGCCAGCACCAGGGCTCCCAGTACAAAGCAGAGCCCTGGGACCATCTGGCACGTGATCTTACCAGTGCCACTGGCATTCCCCGAACTGGTGAGCAGGTGCATCATCACTATGATGACTTAAAGCATAGGAGGGGTGAGCTCTTGGCCCAGTTGGTCCAAGAGGTAAGAACAGAGGATGTCACAGCAGTTTGTAAGTATCCAGTATGTGTATTTGTAAATAATTGTTTAAAAATTGCATATGTTACTGTACAGGTGTCCTTAATGAGTGTTCTTTCCCCATACAGCTGATGATGAGAGGGTTGCAAACATTGATGCCCATGCACAACACCTGGTCCAACTGTGCTAAGAGTTTAGTGAGTACAGAAATATTTGTAATATCTGCTGTAATAAATTAGAAATAGTAAAGGTAATACTGTCTGTATACATAACTGTGCTCTAACTGTACTGAGTAAATGCATGTGTCAGGCTGCCAGTGTTAGAACTCAGTAGTGCCAGCTGCTGTGTAATACAGAGTTTTGTAACAAACTAGGTACAACTGAGGAGAGGAATAGTAGGATATGTATCAGGCTGTCTGAAAGAACCTGCTAAGAAAGTGCTGTGTCAGAGCTACTGTAACAGTTGCAAATGAGAAGCAGCCCTCCTGTGCAGATCATGCAGTAATACTAACTGTGGATTTCTGAGTTAAAGTATTGTTATGTCAAAAATAATAAAGCTGACTACCACAAACTGTTGTCATTCATTTGTCTTGTACCTGAAAAATACAACTGTGTAGCTGCAGCAGCATGCAGTAACTGAGGTGAAGTGATGTAGCACTGTTCCTCTGCATAATTCAGAATGTGGATATGAAATAACTGACAAAATGCAAAAGTAAATATTTTCTTCAGTCTTGTACTGCTTTCCTGCCAGCATTACCTTGTGTTAACCTTTGCACTTCATCTGTATGTAGTCCTGAATGTACAGAAAAGTGTGAGACACTAAGAGGTGCAGACTGCAAAATTATTGACTTGATTCTAAATTCAAGTCTGTTTTATTAAAATGTCCAAATGTCTTGTTTTATTAATCTGCTCATATTGGGTTAACAGTAACATCGACAGTTTCTAGTTCTGATTTTTGCCGTAATTATTATGGAAAACAAATAAAAAGACACTTGATAAAAGAAGTAGAGTGCGTAGAAAAGTATGTACTAGACAGAAATAACTCAAGCAGCCAAAACTACTTCCCCAGTAGCTTAGTCTGATAAGGACTAGGTCTATAGTTGCTTTTTGCACACATACACACCATGGTTCAAATCCAGGGACTGCTGCTAACATGTCTTTCTAGTTCTACAGCTGTAAACTTGAATATTGGTAGAAACACTAATCTATTGTGAACAGGTATTTTCCCCACAGGTAAAGAAATATTTGCAGAAGCAGTATGATGGGTATATGTACGAAATGTATACAAATGTTCTATTGAGCAGCCCCAGTCCTACAACTAGAAGCAGGCTAGCCCTCTAAACTATGCAATCTGGCCAATACAAGCCTCTCAAGTGTTACGGTGACAAAGATAGTTTCCCTGTTGTCAAGAAAGCTGCATCCAGATAACATCACAGTACAAGTATGCGAAAAGCACACTTACAGAACAGCAGGACAGAGAACACATTACTTGTACCAGTAAGTATGACAGGTATGAGTCCCCTATACTTATTTACATAGAGTTGTCGTACCTTGCTCTATAGTACTCCAGGTACACATATGTACAGGTGTGTATGTGCTATAGTAGCTGCATAGCTAAGGTAGAGGTTAAGAGAGGGGAGAAGTGTAGAGTATTGAACAGTAGTGTATTGAGAAGTATCACTGAATGCAGTTGTTAATGGAATTATTTTCTCTTCCCCCACCACTCATCTGCTCCAATAATTGCACAAAATGTAATATGGGTATGTTGTTACCAAAACTTACTGTTGGGACCTTTGTTCCATTTTGGTTATTATATTTGAATCTGTGTGCATACTAAAATACCTTGTTGAAAAACAATTGTTGTTGGCCTGTTGCTATAAATATACCCGGCATGCTGTTGCAGTCCTGACTGCCATTCCATTTCTGCATGTGCTCTGTTTGCCATGCCACTGTTACAATTCCATTGTTCTGGGTCAATTGGAAAACCCATGCATGCTGTGTCGACTAATGTTTAAATGTATTGTTCATGACTAACCAATACACCTTGTTAATTCTCACTCCATAGCATGTTCAGGAAGGTCAATCCTGGCAGATCTGTTTCTCCCACCCCACCAGGCTGAGGCACTAGTTCCTAACATGTCTAGGACCCAACCTGGACCTCTCTCATCTGCTGGTCCTGCACCACCCTCAGGTGGAACACCTGTAGGGGACAGGGCTCATCCTTCCCCTGCACGCGGTCATGGTGAGGATATAGTCACCCAGCAAGAGGTCCGTGGCATAGTGCATAGAGTCATCCAGTTGGAGTTGGATGAATAACTGCACCAGGTGGAGGGCAGACTGTTGCAGTTTGTGAGGCATCCAGCTCCTCTAGCTCAGCCCCCAGCACAGACACCTTTGGGGCCGTGAAGGAGTAGTGGTGACTGCCATTGAGTGGGGACATCAGTCTGACTACCATCTAGGGGGCTCATGGGCATCCAATTTCCAACCACCCTCCCCATCCAAAGTGTCTCTCCCATGTGTCACACACTGCCCCTGTCTGCTGTCTTGTGTTTCTTGTCTGTCTGCAAATGCAACCTCTCCTACAAAACATTCCTACCCACACTTACCTGCACTCCTTCACCAACATCCCACTCTCACCTTAAAACAAAAGGGCATCTGTCCCAAAACAAAATTACATCCCATACATAGCTCTGCATTTCACCCAGAGACATGGTCCCCTTACTCAATCTACCCCACTAATTATCATCATTTTATGCCACCCACACCCCTCCCTGTGGGGTGTGATGCTGTAAATTCCAAATTGCCCAGTCATATCAGCTGTTGCTGATAAAGAAATGCAGAGATATGGTCCTTTCCTATACCCATCCTGCATATCCCTAGCTGCCTCTCATCTTGTTTTACCCCTTGCTTGCCCCCATTTCACCACTTTCCTGTCTCCCTTTTTTATATTCTTTATTTAAAATTAGCGCAGGTTTAACTAGATGTAAGTGAAGCTAAGCTGATGTAAATGAACGTAAGCATCGCTTAGCTCCAAGCAAACCCACGCAAACCCGCTTACAGCTGCTTACAAGTGCCTTAATCACACTGCATCCAACAGCCCTTGTTCTGCCCAACAACAAAATAATCAGCCCTAGCACGTCTTGAATCCAGGTCCCTGCACACCATAACCACAGCAATCTACCACTAAGCCATCAGAGCTGTGGATATGTGCAATATTTTTCAAACATATCATTCAGTAGAGTCATTCAACAGTAGGGAAAAGATTCTGTAAAATTAGTCAACTTTTGTAGATATATATGTACACTACACTATGTTAGCGCTACATAATGCTGATGCTTTTCCAAACATAACAGTCAGTAAATTCATTCAACAGTAGGGAAAAAAAATATGTAGAATCAGTCAAGTTTTCTATATATACATGTATTTATGTATAGTGATGCATAAATGTGGACAACTATAGACTAAATATATCTATAGAGATATATATGTACAATATATACATATATACATACACACACACACACACACACACAAATATATATATATATATATATATATAAATGTATATAAATACATCTATATATATTTAGATATATATATAAATATATATATATAAACATCTATATAAATACATCTATATATATGTATATACATCTATATATATATATATATATATAAATATACACACACACACACACATATATATATATATATATATATATATATATATATATATATATATATATGTATACACACACGCACACAAATGTATACATAAACATACAACAGCTACAAACAAATGCAATCTGAGGGTTATGCTGCTCCACACTAAAAATTCAAATCTCAAAAGGTAGTCACTCTAAGCACTCCTTATTCACAAAGGATCTGCACACGTCCACACTGATAGCCCAACATAATGCATCACAGATATTGCAGGTGTAGCTAGCATAGGGTAAGACAGCAATTCAAGTTGTAGCCTGTTATAGGTCCCCAACCATGTCCCAAGAGTCAAACCCACATTCCTATGCACCCTGGAGAATATTACTGTCCAACCTAACACTTTCATTCTGGTTGACCTCAACTACCCCTCCATTGATGGTGAAAGCTACTCATGTATCAATGCACTTGCTGAATGTTGCCTGGAATGCATCCATTCCAATGGCCTGGACCAGCTTGTTTCACACCCACTACAGGTAGCAACATCACTGACCTTGTCAGTTCTAACATGGGCAACTGTTGCTGTACACCAATAGTCAAGTCCACCATGGTTAGATCTGACCACAATGTCATCACCATAGAAATCCACATCCATCCCACCTTCCTGCAAAGGTAACCACCATGAAAAACCTTTCCAAAGCTAACTTTTTCCTCCAAATATCAGAGGTGGCTAACTTCACAGCACCCATGCAAA
Organism: Protopterus annectens; assembly: GCF_019279795.1. Taxonomy (NCBI): domain Eukaryota; kingdom Metazoa; phylum Chordata; order Ceratodontiformes; family Protopteridae; genus Protopterus; species Protopterus annectens. Next base: position 422,637,823 of record NC_056735.1, read on the forward strand.
TGGAGACTAGTTGCATGACTTCCAAACACACACCAATGCAGTACAAACACATAAACAAATGCATGGATTCTGCCATACATAATAGAAACAAGATGCTCCCCTGCAGAAAAGGGAAGCCAATCTGGTGGTTCCCTGCCCACAACATTCTAAAACAGAAGGAGGACACTGATATGGAATAAGGTGAAGTCTCAAGATTGGAAAAAATACCCTTATCAGCCTCAACAAAAAGATGAGATTCCTCATGAAATACTCTAAAGCTAGATGTGAAAACAGAATTGCAGCACACAGTAAAGACATCCACAAGGCCTCCTATAGTTATATAAAGAATCTCCATGGCAATGCCAACATGTGCTCTGAGCTACTGCACAATGTTAACTGCTATACTGAGGCAACAGATATTGCCAATATACTGGCACACAGATTCAGTGGCAACTTTACCCTTCTCCCCACCCCCATAGGACCAGTCACAATACCAGTACACTGCCAACACCCAGAAGTACTGATGCTTTGGTTAACACACCACTGTCCAAGGCCAAGAATACAGCTTCTATTGGACCTGACAATATCCCCTGGCTATCTTCTGCATGAACTACAGAGTGAACTGTCACATCACCTGTGTGCCCTGTTCAATCACAGCCTCACCTCAGGCTTTATCCCTACTGACTGGTGTACTGCTACAGTTATCACTTTCCACATAGGAGGAGTGGCTGCAGATCTTGGGAAGTATTGCACTATTAGCCTGATAAGGTTGTCATAAAAAAGCTATGGAATGCATCATTGTGGACCTAAGAAACAGGGATATGTGAATCTCCAGACTCAGGATCCCACACTGCTTGCTTTTGTTAAGGGTAGGTCATGTCTATTCAATCAACCTGGTCAACTTCTTTGAGTCAGTCACCAGAGCTGTGGATGAAGGCAAGGTGGTTCATACAGCCTACTTCAATTTGGTCAAGCCCTTTGATAACATTCTCCACTCAGGGTTCATGGATAAACTCACTAAGCTACACATCAACACCAATAACAGTAGGTGGGTATCAAAGTGTCTCACAGATAGAACCCACAGTATGAAATTAGCTGCGCCCAAGTCAGACTGCCAAACAGTCACGTGTGGAGCTCCACAGGGTTCGGTCCTGGGTACTCTCCTGTTTGGTATCAACATCTCTGAAGTCCATACAGAAAATAGACACCACAGCTTCCAAAGCAGCAATTTATTCCCTTGACTGGACAGTCGAGGGAGATTATCATGAGTATAGTAAATGCGCGTTTGCATTCAGCAAATGCTGGGACAGTTAATATTTTGAATAATAAGCAGGACTTGAGCAAAACTGATTTCATTTTCGAAAAATGGGCGTCTAAGAATTTAGTTTTTTTTTAGGACAGACCTCAAGTGCAGGAAATGTACAGCAATCTTCTCCAGGTATTTAAGGAGAAAATGTTACAACTGAAAACTATTAAACTTAAGATAGACTATTTAAATGAATGTGTAACAGTTGGGAGGGTACTGAAGGGGCTACGGCTCTGTAAATACCCCAACAATGATGATATTAATAGCACTTTCCACAAGGAACTTTTGGAATTTTTTAATAATTTTTGATTAGAGTTATTGAAGTTATTGATTAGAAATTATGAGACAATGTTATTAAGGAAGTAAATGCCTTGCACGATAAATTAACATGTGACTGTCTTTTCCAAGTAGAGAAAGTAAAATACAATGCTGTGTTTGGGAAAATAGATTCACACTGTGAGAATGTACTTGCACGAAATTTAAGAAAACTACAAAGGGAGTTAATTGAATATAGGAAGGGGAAAACTTATCTTTCCCCAAAGAGGGCTTACAATTTTAGGAATTCGGAAGGTGAGAACTTGCATGGAGAAGTATTTACTCAGGAAAACAGGAATTCTAATACTGGGCACACTATCCCTTTAGAAGAACCCATCCTAAGGAGAAGCGAGAAAATTGTACAGAAGCAAGGACAATATAACATGTACAATACATACAGTCAGTTTCAGGGGAGGGGGGTGTGCAGGTAGAGAGGTTGGAACAACAACAACAGACATTTTATGAGAAAGAACAGTCAAGGGAGAGGACACTACATGGAGAGGTAGACCAGGATGATAACCAAGTGAATACAGAGGTCATGGAGAATGGTAGGAAAGTTTCTAAAAATAACTTCAACATCTATAATTTTACAGACTTGGAGATAAGAAATGAATAATTGGCTTAAGTATTGGTGTCAGTTTCAAAATTGTCTTAAGTACTGGTGTCATTCAAAGGGGATCCAATGCTTGTCAGCCTGGGATGACATGCTCGACAAGCCATGATGCTTCGCTAGGGACGGCTTGCACCTATCACCCCTGGGCTTTAGGATATTGGTAAAGGCTCTTGCTACCCCCATAGTGCCTTTTTTAGGCAAGGCTCAAAAGACAAACCCACCTCCATAGGTATCACAAGGGATAAGAAACTAAGAGTAGTGCTACTCAATGCCAGAAGTCTAAACCTCAAGATGCACCCACTCAAAACTCTCCTTAGCATGGAGAACATCGATATATGTGCAGTAACAGAAACCTGGTTCTAGGCTCCCGAGAGCACCCCAGCACTACCAGGTTATACCTCATACCATGCTTTTCGGCCCCAAAACTTGGAGTGAACCACAAAAGGAGGGGGATTATCAATATTCGTCAAAGATACGTACACCTCAAGGTTGGTGGCACAGCACGAAGCATCAGAGACTATCCATGTGCAACTAACAGTGAGTAAAACTGCCTTCCAGTTTATAGCCTGCTACAGACCACCCTCCCAAACCCAGAAACCCCAGTCGGCCTTCCTGAGAACACTGGAAAATATGAAGGTCTCGCCAAACACCATTATATTGGGCGACTTCAACTACTCAAACATAGACTGGGAGCATTACTTTAGCTCCAACACCCTAGCCCAAAGGTTCCTAGAATTTATAAACTCAAATGCTATGGAACAACTTGTTACCACTCCCACAAGAGGGGAAAACATACTGGACCTGATCATCACCAACATAGGGACTCTATGCTCCAGACCAGAAGTGCATCCCTCACTGGTAAGATCAGACCATAAACTAATCTCACTGGATATTCACATCCCGACTCCACCCCCTGCCCAGAAAACCACAATGAAAACCTTCTCTAAAGCAAATTTCACACTCCTCAAAACTGAGGTGGAATCCTTCAAAGTCCCCGGGCCTGTGGAAAATACGGCCCAGATCGCAGAATCCTTTATAAATGCATTCTATGAACACTTTCAGGAATGCATGGATCATGCAATCCCAAATAAAACCAAGACCCAATCCTCCAAAGGCAGACGTCCTGTCTGGTGGACCCCAGCCATAAACAAACTATACAATAGAAGGAGGAAGCTACTACATGATAGAGCAAAATCCCAAAAGGAAGGCATCTCTGATCAGTATTAGCAAAAACTGTGGGCACTCATAAAATCATCTAAGGCCAGCTTCGAGAGAAAAATTGCACAGGACACTAAGGATAATCACAAGGCTTTCTTTAGTTATGTTAGGAACCTGGGTGGGAATTCCCAGATATGCTCAGAATTAGTCCAAAATGACAAAAATACACCGAACCCACAGACATTGCCAACATCCTAGCTGACAGGTTCAGTGCAAACTTTTCCCCCCTCCCCACCAAAAGGGCAAATATCTATCCCAGCAGAGTGCTGCCCCCCCTGACATCTCAATTGCTCAGGTAAGAGCTAAGAGTCGCCCTCTCCAAAGCAAAAAACACAGCATCAATGGGACCAGACGGTGTCCCGGGCTGCATCCTACATGAACTCCAAGAAGAGCTAAACTCAAACATAAAACTATTGTTCAATCTCAGCCTTACTACAGGTTATGTACCCAAAGAGTGGCATACAGCAACAGTGATCCCTCTCCACAAAGGTGGTGCCTCAATGGATCCTGGAAACTATCACCCCATAAGCCTGACTAGCTTGGTCTGCAAAGCTATGGAAAGGATCATCATGGACTTCATAAATAAAGATATTGGGGACCTACAGACACTGGATCCTACCCAGTCTGGCTTTGTTAAGGGCAGATCCTGCCTCTTAAACCTGGTCAATTTCTTTGAAACAGTCACCAAGGCCATTGATGAGGGGAAGGTGGTCCACACAGCCTACCTGGACTTTGCAAAAGCCTTCGATACAATACCCCACTTGGGCATTATAGATAAGCTCACCAGCTTAAATATAAACCCCTATGTCACTAGATGGGTTGCAAACTGGCTCAAGGACAGAACCCACATGGTTAGAATTTCTGGAGCCATGTCAGACTCCAAACCAGTTACAAGTGGCATCCCACAAGGCTCAGTCCTGGGACCTCTCTTGTTCGGTATATATTTCTCGGAGGTACAGACCAACACGGAAGGACTGTGGCTGACCAAGTTCGCAGATGACTGCAAACTAGGCACCATAATCAACTCTCCAGCTGACACAAGCATCCTCCAAAAGGGCCTCATAGAAACAGGCAACTGGTGCCAGAGCCATGGCCTTAAGCTAAATGCCAAAAAGTGCATAGTCATCCCCTTTGGCAAAAACAAAGTTCCCACAAATTATCACATAGGTGGTAATCCATTAAGTACGGAAGAAGTAATTAGGCACCTGGGGACCCAAGTTGATATCAGTCTCTCATTTGACAACCACGTGGCCAAAGTGGTTAGAAAAACATTTTATCTAGCCCACCTAATCATGAGGGGATTCACATCTAGATCAGGGGAGGTCATTGTGCCCCTTTACTCATCCCTCATCAGGCTCATAATTGAGTACAATGCCCCTTTTGGGATGTACCTTACCAGACACCTGCAGTAACTGGAAAGACCCCAAAAGTACCTCACCAAGAGGATCAAAGGGCTCAAACAGATGCCATATGCTGCCCAGTTAAAGAAACTCCAGCTCTACTCAGTGGCATACCACCTGCTCAGAGGCGATCTGTGCCTGACGTATAAAGCTATGTCCAACCCGGAATTAATGGACATGCTGCACCTCAGAAAATCCAAATCCCATTGAGCACTGAAATAAATAGGACATGCTGGAGGGACGGATTCATAACCCAGAGGCTTCCTTCACTCTGGAATAAAATCCCAGTCTAGGTTAGGCAGAGTCCCTCATTGACTCTCTTCAAGAGGAATCTTGATGAGTGGATGGGGGATCATAGGTTTATCTCGGGTATCACTTCTGTGTCACTGTTAGACAGAGGCACAGTATACTAACCTCGAAAAAGGGCATAGCAAAATTAATTTTAAATGGGTGGCGAAAACCAAACACACTCTGGCTAGGCTTATAAATGCCCTAGGGCAGATAGCCTAGTATGAACCTATGAACCTATGAACCTATGAACACTTTTCACTGCTTACTAAGGGTTTTCAATTTGTGCCTAATAGGCCCTTTAATGTGGTTAATACTTTGGTGGACCTTAAGTTATTCTTGAGAAAGTTGAACCTTAAATTGTTTTTCAAAGGAAGTAGTAGGCAAGTGCAAGAGTTGAGAATACCCAGTACTTTTAATCCCCCTTAAACCTATTTTGAGAATATATGAAGAGTTAGTGTAGCAAGATATTAGAAAAATCAAGAATTATAAGGAAAAAGGGAGAACTGTAACTCCCTTGGAAGAAAATTTGATTGAGGAATTGGTTGAAAATAAGGTTAGAATTGTGAAACTTGATAAGGGGGGAGGAGTGGTACTTATGTACATGATTGATTAAGAAACAAAAATGTTTGAAATTCTAAATGATGAGGAGAAATGTAGTTTGGCATCCGAAAATGAGATCAACATGGCATGGCATGTGCAAAGATACAATATTATTTAAAGGATCATTTGTTACAGGGAGCAATTGATAAGAAAACGTATGACTTCTTATATGTGGAAAAAACATGTATTCTGGTAATATTCGGGATACCTAAAGCATACATGGGAATAGACAAATTGGCCTTTAGACCAATAGTGTCTGGGTAGGGTACATCATGGAACCATTGGCCATATTTGTAGATTACCATCTCAAGAGATTTGTAAGTGCATTAAAGCATATTACCAAAGATACATGGGATTTTCTTAGAAATATGACCAAGGAAAAATGCAGTGACACAGTAATTATGGTTACAGTTGTTACAGTTGACATGGTTGAATTATTCCTCAGTATTCCACATGGGTTAGGCCTTGAAGGGTTCCAGGAAGTATTGACAGTAATCAGATATTTGGATGCCAATACTATTAACTTGATCATGGAAGTTTTAGAAACCACATTGCAAAGTAATTATATGTTTTTCAATGGTGAGTACTACAAGCGGGAGAGTGGTGTGGCTATGTGGGCAGCATGTGCCCTCCTATATGCCAACCTAGTGCTATACCATTGGGAGAAAAAGTACATTATGGAATCCAATTGGTTCAGGTATATAACTTATTATACAAGATTCCTAGATGATATTTGTATTCTTTGGGATGCACCCATTGAGAAGTTAAATGTCTTTTTGATATACATTAATAACACCACCCCTTTTTGAAATTTAACCACACTGCATCCCCTCAGGAGATGAATTACTTGGATGTTAGATTATACAAGAATTTAAATAAGAAACATTTTCAGTCTGCCATTTTTAGGAAACATACATTTTCTAACTCATACCTTCATTATGACAGTAGTCACCCATTTTATAAAAAAGGGTATAGTCATGGGTCAGATTATCAGGGCTTTGAGGATCTTTAGTGATGAGGGGATGTTCAAAGAAGAAGTAAAATTTATAAAGGAATTATTCATCCAAAGAGGATACCCCATGGTCATGGTTGAAACCTTGGCAGATGAAGTTATTAAGAAAAGGGAATCCAAATACCCTCCATTGTTAGGCAAGAGTAGTGTCATTTCTAATAACCATGAACATACTCAAGAAGAATATCATAGTGCTTTTGTACATACCTTCACTAGCAATTCTTCGGAAGTTGAGGGGATTATTAGAAAACATTGCGCTGTACATAAAATACATGAGGAAACAGGGTGTTGGATACCAGAATTCCCACAATTTATTAGAAAAAGTGATTCTAACTTGAAGGAGAGGTTTGAGAAAGGTATTACGCACAACAATAAGGGTACCAGAAGTAAGAAGGGTACATACAGGTGCGACAGGTGTATTCAATGTAGGTTCATTCTTGGAAAAGTATAAATTTTTCTAACATCTAGGAATTACATGGTTAGAATTAATGGTTACTACACTTGTAACAGTGCTTGGGTGGTATACAATGTAGTGTGTGGATCATGTTCCAGTTTTTATCTTGGGAAGGCAGAAAGGAATCTCAAGAGAAGGATATATGAACATTTTTATGACATTTCTAAACAAAAGGAAACCAGTGCACTCTATAAAAAAACATCAAATTGCCCCAACTATAATTTTAAGTTTATGGTTATAGAACAGACAGTGGATGATGCCAGGGAAGGCAATTGGGAAAGTAAGCTGGAGTATAGGGAACTATACTGGCAGATAAAACTTGATGCTGGAAAGCCCCCTAGCTTGAATGACTGCATCAGTATTTCCAGAGTTTTGAAACTGAGATCTGCTAAATTATGACAATGGTTAGTATATCTTGTAAATAACAAAATCTCGTTGCAGTATTTACATATTACTGAAGTTACATTTGTATGTTGTAATATGTAATATCTTAACAATGTGTTTTTATTTGTGAAATGTGGTATGTCTTTTTAAAACTGCTGTCAGAGTTAATTGAGGTATTACTATTGGCTCATTTGAAAATATGCACCTATATTAGCAGGGCTTAGAAGTTAGCCTGACATTTGGTTAGGTGAAAGCGCTTAACTTCTATTTTGTACCTTGTGAATTTATAACTGAATTGGTGTGAATACACTTGTGCCAGTGAATTATTTATCATGCTCTGTGAGCATTTATGGCTGTTTGTTATTCTGATGGAAGTGTTTTATCCTGTTGGAACTGTGCTGAGTCGAATGGACTACACAGGTAATAAATTGCTGCTTTGGAAGCTGTAGTGTCTATTTTCTGTATTGGTTACATATCTGTGAAGTCCATGTCATCATGAAGGGACTCTGGCTGACAATGTTTGCAGACGATTGCAAGTTGGCAGCTATTAACTACCCAAGTGATATTGACATCCTACAGAAAGGCCTCACTAAGTCCAACGACTGGTGTCCGAGCCATGGCCTGAAGCTCAATGTCAATGAATGGGTTGTCATGCCCCTTTGGGATGTCAGGCACTATAGGTATTTTAGAGCACCAAAAATCAGACACCAGTGTGAACATGCATACCCACAACCAATTCCACCACAGTCACATACTGGTAGATTAGGTGAACAGTAGAGTATACGGACTGTGTGAAGAAATACAAAATACTTTACCAATCACACACTACCCCTACATATAAAGTCCAATTGTCAGTGTAGTCTGAATCCTGGCTGTGGTACAGGACACTCTTCAGTCTGCCGCTACAGAGGCATACAGCCAACAGACCAGCAGAAATTGTAGTAGCATGCACAGTCAGATAAAAAAGGAGCCATAATACTTTCATCAGGGCTGAGCTATGCTTAAGAGGTGTACACATTGCTTACATGTGAATGATAACCAGTAGTTAGCTCTGCTAAGCATATTTGCACACTGGTAAGCAAAGCCTGCATAGTTTAAGTGCCTATTGGTTTAACTGTGTTTTAGTGCCACACAAACCCAATTACAAACACCTTAATCACTCTGTGTCCAGAAGACCTTCTTCTGGCCAGCAACACAATAACTAGCCATGCTCAGTCTTGAACTCAGAATGCTATACACCATATAGCAATTTACCACCAGGCCATCTTAGCTGTGAAAATGCTAGGATGTTTTTTACAACATATCATGCGGTACAATCAGTTTACAGTTGGAAAGACACACTGTGCAATAAGGAATGATTGTTTTCTACAAATATATACATAAAAAAATTATTTCTCACAGCCTCGGAATCACCAATGAGTGTACGACCACCTCTAGTTTAAAAAAGAATGTATTTATTCCACAATAGCGAATGAAATGAGAATGAAATCCAGAGTACCTTTTTGGCTGGGCTTGTATAGGCCTCAGGGCCGATAGCCTAGTACCTACCTATGAACCTATGAAAACCACAAGTAGTATACACACAAAAAGTTAAGTGCTTTCACCCACAACACATTGGGCTTCATCAGAACATAATAATTAAACTGAATTCACCCTATATTTAAAATTTGGTGCCAAATTACAGCTGATATTGAGCTTTTAAACTTTTAAAGCGGTAGCTACTTAATTGTCGGTACCAACTGTCTCGCTCGTATCTGCCATATCCATTCAAGGCACCACATAAAAATATAAAAAAAGTCTGGATGTATTTTTTCTAAAAATATATAGCCCCTTCCAAAAACCTAAGTATGACAGGTATGAGTCCCCTATACTTATTTACATAGAGTTGTCATACCTTGCTCTATAGTACTCCAGGTACACATATGTACAGGTGTGTATGTGCTGTAGTAGCTGCATAGCTAAGGTAGAGGTTAAGAGATGGGAGAAGTATAGAGTATTGAACAGTAGTGTATTGAGAAGTATCACTGAATGCAGTTGTTAATGGAATTATTTTCTCTTCCCCCACCACTCATCTGCTCCAATAATTGCACAAAATGTAATATGGGTATGTTGTTACCAAAACTTACTGTTGGGACCTTTGTTCCATTTTGGTTATTATATTTGAATCTGTGTGCATACTAAAATACCTTGTTGAAAAACAATTGTTGTTGGCCTGTTGCTATAAATATACCCGGCATGCTGTTGCAGTCCTGACTGCCATTCCATTTCTGCATGTGCTCTGTTTGCCATGCCACTGTTACAATTCCATTGTTCTGGGTCAATTGGAAAACCCATGCATGCTGTGTCGACTAATGTTTAAATGTTTTGTTCATGACTAACCAATAGACCTTGTTAATTCTCACTCCATAGCATGTTCAGGAAGGTCAATCCTGGCAGATCTGATTCTCCCACCCCACCAGGCTGAGGCACTAGTTCCTAACATGTCTAGGACCCAACCTGGACCTCTCTCATCTGCTGGTCCTGCACCACCCTCAGGTGGAACACCTGTAGGGGACAGGGCTCATCCTTCCCCTGCATGCGGTCATGGTGAGGATATTGTCACCCAGCAAGAGGTCCGTGGCATAGTGCATAGAGTCATCCAGTTGGAGTTGGATGAAAAACTGCACCAGGTGGAGGGCAGACTGTTGCAGCTTGTGGGGTATCCAGCTCCTCTAGCTCAGACCCCAGCACAGACACCTTTGGGGCCGTGAAGGAGTAGTGGTGACTGCCATCGAGTGGGGACATCAGTCTGACTACCATCTAGGGGGCTCATGGGCATCCAATTTCCAACCACCCTCCCCGTCCAAAGTGTCTTTCCCATGTGTCACACACTGCCCCTGTCTGCTGTCTTGTGTTTCTTGTCTGTCTGCAAATGCAACCTCTCCAACAAAACATTTCTACCCACACTTACCTGCACTCCTTCACCAACATCCCACTCTCACCTTAAAACAAAAGGGCATCTGTCCCAAAACAAAATTACATCCCATACGTAGCTTTGCATTTCACCCAGAGACATGGTCCCCTTACTCAATCTACCCCACTAATTATCATCATTTTATGCCACCCACACCCCTCCCTGTGGGGTGTGATGCTGTAAATTCCAAATTGCCCATTCATATCAGCTGTTGCTGATAAAGAAATGCAGATATATGGTCCTTTCCTATACACATCCTGCACATCCCTAGCTGCCTCTCATCTTGTTTTACCCCTTGCTTGCCCCCATTTCACCACTTTCCGGTCTCCCTTTTTTATTTTCTTTATTTAAAATTAGCGCGGGTTTAACTAGATGTAAGTGAAGCTAAGCTGATGTAAATGAATGTAAGCATCGGTTAGCTTCAAGCAAACCCAGGCAAACCTGCTTACAGCTGCTTACAAGTGCCTTAATCACACTGCATCCAACAGCCCTTGTTCTGCCCAACAAGAAAATAATCAGCCCTAGCACGTCTTGAATCCAGGTCCCTGCACACCATAACCACAGCAATCTACCACTAAGCCATCAGAGCTTAATAATAATAAAATAATAATTAAACTGAATTCACCCTATATTTAAAATTTGGTGCCAAATTACAGCTGATATTGAGCTTTTAAACTTTTAAAGCGGTAGCTACTTAATTGTCGGTACCAACTGTCTCGCTCGTATCTGCCATATCCATTCAAGGCACCACATAAAAATATAAAAAAAGTCTGGATGTATTTTTTCTAAAAATATATAGCCCCTTCCAAAAACCTAAAAACTAAAAACAAATACATATTCAAAGACACTTTTAATAAGTGTGGATACAAATACATGTACAATAAAAAAGTCCTATCCTGGACATATAAAACTAACACTATTACTTAAAGACATATGATAAGAATAATATAAGTACATCATATAACATTCTAGTAAGATTGATAAAATATAAAGTGTTATATGCACAGAACCAGTGAGTAATAAGCTTGAGTGTGCAACTATAATATTTAATATATAGTAAAGCTATAACATTATTGCTGGATTCACATTCCTGTACTACTAGAATGGTGTAAAAATAGTATAAATAATATATACGATGATGTGCTATGATATATTAGTATAAAATTAATGTAATAATAAATAATTAATATTTAATAATTTATATTTAATGATTAATATTTAATATAATGATGTGATTTCTGCTAACACCTATTTCATTATGACCAAATTGCGCAATAATATATACCCAAGATATTATTTCATCTCAAGAATGGGCTTACATGGGATGTGGTCATTAAGACCTGGTGGAGTTACTGCATCCAAATACAATTGCCTCCAAACTTCCTTGAAACTCAACATGGTTTTATGGTCACCCCCTCTGGGGTCCATTTTGATTGTTTCTAAGAAGGCAAATTTAAATTCATGCGTATTGCCCATCTTCTCAATATGTCTATATAAGGCACTGGTAGAGTCCTTCCTCCTAATGTTATACAAATGGTTGTAAATTTGTTTTTTAAAACACCTCTCTGTCTTACCTATGTAATAACTTGCACATTTACTACACTTGGCCAGATATATGAGCATTTTTGTATTACAATTTCCTTGTTTAAATGTAACTATTGTCTTAAGTCCATTGTTAATGGTCATTTGTTCTTTTTCTAATATGTACATGCATTGATTGCATGTGCCACATTTTGTCGTGTGTGTTTTAATTCCCTTCTTTAAGCCCTTCACTCCTGCTGGATGTTGTTTCAAAAAGCTTTTAATATTCTGTCCCATTTTGTAAACAAATCTTGGTTTTGTGCCCATGATATCTAATAATATGGAATCTCCAGAAATCAAATACCAATATTTGCTTAATATATTGATTACATTTCCTGCTGCTGGACTATACTGTAATATAAAAGATCTCTGGTGTAGAACTGTCTCACTATCATTGTTGTTCCTGGCATTTTTTTACACATTGAACATGACTGTTCATGACACCAGATCCTAATAATGGTTTGAATTTTATATCCCATTTTTGTATAACATATTGTCGTACATTTTGCATCATTTTCAATGGATAACCTCTCAAAATAATTCTGTTATAAATTTGATTTCTTCCGCCATTTTGTTAAAATCAGAAGTCATGTGTGCAGCCTGTATGCATTGCCCTTTGAATATATTATATTTCAGGTTCTCTGGGTGACAACTGCCATATTCCAAATAGTCATTGGAAAATGTACATTTTCGATGTATTCTAGATTTAAACCCACCTTCCTGATTATATATATAAGTGTCGAGGTATGCTATTCCATCAAAACTATGGGAATGTGTGAATTTAAGAAATTCACTGCTGTTGTTAAGAAATTGTAGGAATGCATGAAATTTTTCCTTACTATCATCCCATAATATGTATATGTCATCCAAGAATCTTGAATAGTGCTTGATACTCTTGCAAAACACACTGGGGAATAAGATGGTGTCCTCCCAATCTAGCATGACCAGATTGGCAAATATGGGGGCACAAGCTGCCCCCATAGCTACCCCCTGGTCTGATATAAACTAAAAAAAAAACTTTGTACCAAAACAAAAAATAGCCAAAAACTAGTCTGGAACAAATTGATACGCTTCAAGGATGAAATAAAGACACTTTAATTGAACATTTTAGCGCTTTCATCTCCATATAAGACTTCATCAGAAATAAAACTGAACAATCAATTTGATTGCATTTAAATACTAAAAGTATTATGACATCACCATCACTTGATTTAAAAAGACATTGCCATAAAAAATATATATCATAAGTTTCAATCATAATTTTACTTCAGTATTTTATAAATTAATGAATTTCACCTAATAATTACTATAACTTTTAATCACATATTAAAAAAATGTGTATATTATACACATATATATATTACCCCCCTGGTCTGCCTGAAGTGCTCACCCTCATAGTAGATGAAACTGTTGTCAAGCACTATGGACATGCATTCCAAAATTGAACATATTTCATCCCAACTAAAGTTGGTGTGTTTGGTGATGCTGTTACAAAAAGCATCTAACCCTGCTTGTTTGGGGATGCATGAAAAGAGGTTGATGACATCTATAGTGACAAAAATCAATCCTTCTTTCCATGCATCTGTGGGGTAGGTACTTAAAAACTCCCACAAATATTTCACCATGTGAGGTATCCTGTTGTAAATGTGTTTTTACCACGTCTATTAATTTTCCCATAGGAAATGTTTTTGATTTGCTACCAGAAACGATAGGTCGAAATGGGGGATCCTGTATGTCTTTGTGTACTTTTGGTATGCCCACTAAGGTAGCTAATCTGGGATATTTTACTTTCAGATAGTTATAGGTTTCACTAGTAATTCTACCATCTATGTGAAATTCCACTATGTATGAGTCTATTCTTTGATAAGCAATATTAATCTCATTGATAGAAACTGGTTCATAATTACCTGAGAGATGAAGACTATCGTACATCTTTTGATATATTCAATACTGTCGTATATAACTACACCACCCCCCCCCTTGTCCAGCTTCATCACCCTCATGTTTGTATCAATTTGTAAAGCTCTTAATGTCTTCCCTTCTTCTTCTGTCAGATTACTTATAAATTTTGTTTTTTTGATATATCTCTCTAGTCACAATTTTCTTATATGTGTCCACCACAGGGTGATTGGGGGGGGGGGTAAAAGTACTTTTTTTCTTGATCGTAATATCAGTGTTTTTATTAATAATTTGGTGTGTCTTTGTCTTATCTTTAAACAAAATGGCAAGATTAATCTTTCTAACAATTTTTTTAACCTCACATAAACAATCCACTAGATCAAAATATGGATTTGGTATGTATTTCATACCCTTAGCCAATAAATGAAAATGTGAATTGTGTATTTGTAAACTAGAATAATTGTAAATATTAAAGTTATTATGAGTATGTATTTTGTCCTTGACTACAATGCTATTATTTTGCGCATGATTACCTTACGATCTGTTTGCTACCACTGTTTGTTCTTCCACCATTGCTTCTGTTTGGTTCTTATATGTGTATGATACTGCTGCTGAAATCTGTTTCTGTATGGTTGTTCTTGCGAAATTTCGTCCCTCTGAAAATGTGATTCATTGTTATAATGATGTATACTATCCTGGAGATTCCCTACTAACTGTTCCTTGTTAAGTGTCTTAATAACATATTTTCCCTTTCCTTTCTCTCTGTGCCAATTATAAGCCAGACCCTTATTATAGTATTCCACATCCCTTAGAATTTTTTTGTGCTTTCTTTCACAGATATTATGCATCCATTTCTCAGTTATATTGTATTATTTGGTATATAATCTTTCCCATTCTGAGAATAACAAGTCATTAGTTAAGTGTTTAAAGTTTCAGTTTCCTGTACCAATTTACAAAGTTTCTCATCATTGTACTTAATAAGCATTCTCATAAAGTTGAAACCACATTCATTAAAAAATGTTATTAAATTCAGCAATACCATTGTCAGTCAATACTAAACCCATGGGTACTTTAAAAAATCTCAAACCCATTGAGACAATTTTCATAGTGATACATTTGTGCAAATATGCATTATCGGCCTTTAGTCCATTTATACCTTTCAATTTTTTACCCAATAAATATATCATTTCTTTTAAACTCCCCACAGTTTCCAAATTAGTGGGGATGTCATCCTGATTCTGTGTCATTTTATCAAAATTACAATTAATAGTTAAAAATTTATTAAATTGTATATCTTTACATATTGTACCAACTCTTCCTGTGTTATCGACAGAATGAGTATTCGAAAAAAACAGTACCTTTGTTATATTGCATTGTGCCACCAGTGGCTGTTGAATACGTTTTTAATGGTAGCACTCTCTTCGGCTAAGCGCCAGTGTGTTTAGCCTCTTTGTCAACATCATAAATGGAAAAATCAAAAGTAAAATTAGAGATGTTGATTTTATTACTATTTAATGGCTCAGTAATGTCTAAAGCATTTGCTGTATCCTTAGGACTGCATCTAACCCCTGGACCTTGTCCATTGGGGATAGAAAAACTGTCATTGTCTTTATTGTTTTTTGCATGATGTAAAGAAATAATCCTTCTCACGGGACTTTTGTACAGCAAACTAAAGTGTTCTGGTCCTGTTGTCGAGTCACCTGAGCAGATTTGCTGTTCCTGATATGACCAATATTAGAGTTGTCCTTGTTGTAACTGTTCGGTACAATAGGTGAATCGATAACAGTGCCGGAATGGTGCTCGTTCTTAAACAGTTCAAACAGTCTACTGATTTCACTTTTTAACAATACGATCTCTTCACGTAACCTGGAAAGATCTTCCTTCTCCTCTGCAGTTTCTTTGGGTGAATTGACACTGATGATATCCATGGCTCTGCTGCAACAACTGAATGTGAACAAAAAAAAAAAACAACAAATATTCTCACAGCCTTGGAATCACCAATGAGTGTACGACCACCTCTCGTTTAGAAAAGAATGTATTTATTCCACAATAGCGAATGAAAACCGCAAGTAGTATACACACGAAAAGTTAAGCGCTTTCACCCACAACACAGTGGGGTTCATCAGAACATAATAATTAAACTGAATTCACCCTATATTTAAAATTTGGCACCAAATTACAGCTGATATTGAGCTTTTAAACTTTTAAAGCGGTAGCTATGTAATTGTCGGTACCAGCTGTCTCGCTCGTATCTGTCATATCCATTCAAGGCACTACATAAAAATATAAAAAAATGTCTGGATGTATTTTTTCTGAAAATATATAGCCCCTTCCAAAAACCTAAAAACTAAAAACAAATACATATTCCAATACACTTTAATAAGTGTGGATACAAATACATGTACAATAAAAGAGTCCTATCCTGGACATATAAAACTAACAATATTACTTGAAGACATATGATAAGAATAATATAAGTACATCGGCCCCAAATTTTAAATATAGGGTGAATTCAGTTTAATTATTATGTTCTGATGAAGCCCACTGTGTTGTGGGTGAAAGCACTTCACTTTTCATGTGTATACTACTTGTGGTTTTCATTCGCTATTGTGGAATAAATACATTCTTTTTGAAACTAGAGGTGGTCGTACCCTCATTGGTGATTTTGAGGCTGTGAGAATATTTGTCATTTTTCTTTTTGTTCACAAAAAATAATATTTATATACATAGAGAGATAGATATGTGCGGGGACCCATATATATGTACAACAATATACAGATATATTACCAAGAAATACAGCCGTGTATATATATATATATATATATATATATATATATATATATATATATATATATATATATGTGTGTGTGTGTGTGTGTGTGTGTGTGTGTATGTGTGTATATATATATATATATATATATATATATATATATATATATATATATATATATATATGTATATATATATATATATATATGTATATATATATATATATATATATATATATATATATATATATATATATATATATGCACACATGTCTCTAAATGCCCATACAGACATATGCTGCTGATAGACCACCCATAATTGGGGCAGCATGCACAGTTGGATATGAAAGGAGCCATGCAATCACACCTGCCCCCCCCCAATCCAAATAATAAATGAACAGCATGCTGCTACAAAACCATGATAGGCCATACACAATGGCCAGACATATACAGTGACCTCTTAGCAACACAACTACAATGAGTGAAGATAGTAAACAAAAATACAAACAGGCAGTAATTCACACAAGTTAATTTTACTCTGATGTCTTTGACAAAGCCTTCAAGGAGTAACACATTACAAGAAATACTTGCCTTAATTAGAAGAAGCAATTAACACATAAGTAAATGTAAATACACAGCCTCCAATTACACTCCTCAGTCAACCCCCTAATGGATAAAGTATCACATTTAAAAACATGCATTGATTCTGTACATAATACTTGTTCTTTTATGACTGTATGACTAATCTGGGAAACAGACTTTTTCCAAAGTAGTACCTTGTAACCCATTACACTTAATTACATGTATATACACAGCCTCCAGTTACACTACACATCCAACTCCCTAGGGGATAAAGTATCACATTTAAGAATTTAAACTGATTCTGTACATAACAATTTTTCTTTCAGGACTACTACCCCCATGGTGGGAATTATTGAAATGTACAGCTATAGAATTGCCTTCTTCCTCATCAGTAAATTTTGTCACATGTTTTAACAGCCTTGTTTTAAAACAGTTGTTAGTCTTCCCCACATCAAATATGTTACAAGGGCATCTAAAAGCATTCTTCATACCCTAACCTCTTGAATGTACAGAGTCCCAGATGTTGTCCACCCTTTCCTTTCAGCAGGAATGACAGAAATTAATAATGGTAGTCCCTACCTATCAACCTCCTACTGTATGGCATCTGTACCAAGCCTGACATAATGTGGGACTGAGGCCCAAAAACATGGCCATACTTGAAATATTGTTATTATACACTGAGAAAATTGCTGGCATTACAGGGTCTATTGTAACATAACTTTTCTGAGGGATATAATGTCTGAAACGCAAATGGATGTTGGCATGTACTGATTCCCATCACCAGATTATGCTACTGATTTGCCAAGGACAGCACCTGTCTGGGGAACAGACCAAACATAACAGGCAAACCTCTGGCCATTATGTGGATAGCCCCACAGTTGAGAGCTATGCAGATACAGAACTGTCAGACTGAAACGCATGCAGAAGTAGCATGTTCAGGCAAACCCTGTTAAACAAGCGGTATTCAAAACATATAACAGCAATACTCACATTCTGCCCCTAGGTCTTGAATCCTCTCCACCATTTAGTTGGCTTGTCTTCACAGGTCTTGTTCTAAGAGGTATTAGCTCACACACCTCCAGGATCTCTTCCTCACAGGTAAGGGAAAGGGTCAACACCCACATGGAGTACTCAATTATAGGAGTGTGTTGCCATGACATTGGCTATTGGGATAACTACACAGCTGCTCCGCATGCAATCAGCAACTGGGGAACACTAATTGGTGCTCAGGAGATCACATGGTCATGAGCATTACCTACAAAAGACAAGCTGCCATCTATGCAAACCACCTCTGTCATAGACAGTCCATCAGTGCAAAGCTGAAGTAGTGTGAGAAAAAAGAATAAGAAAGGATATGTCTGTGACATATCCAGAAAAAAAGGTACGTGAAACAAGTAAGCATGTAATTGAATGCAGTAGGTGGTCTGCAATAATGGAAAATAGGGGTTTGAAAGCATATGCCTCAACAAGACTTGTTGTATTGATGCACTGCTGAAAAGCACTGATGGCCATAGCATGTGGCTCTGTCTTTAGTGACTAGGCCAGCTACTGGGCTGTTGTACATATCCATATGTTACCTGTGCATATAACTATGATACACATTTTGTCTTGTAAATATAAAACAGCTATACAGAGCATGTGCAGAGTAAAGTACTGCTGCAGATGTGTGTGTTGAACTGCATATTATATACTGAGCTCATACCATTCAACTGCCCAGTGTTCTGCCCACTGACCACATGTGTGCCTCATATTTGTAGTCATTTACCAATATAGTTGTGTCATGTCAGTTAAATCCTTGCCAAATATGTGAAGACTCACATTACAACATCCTCCTTAATTGTCCACTGGCTTTTCCCATTCAGGATTGCCACAGTGGATCATCTGTTGCCATTTCTGCCTGTTCTCTGAATCTTGCTCTCTCACACCAACCACTTCCATGTCCTCTCTCACCACATCCAGAAACCTTACTTGAGGCCTTCCTCTCTTCCTCTTACCTGTCAGCTACATCCTTACCATCCTTTTCACAATATACTTATCACCCCTCCTCAGCACATGTTAAAACTGATGTAATGCTGCCTCTGCAACACTGTCTCATATCTGCACAACATGGCCTGATCCTGTCATATACACATTGCTAAACCTGTGCACCCATGTCAGACCCAGTGCAAAACATAACATCTGTAAACTCTGCCATGTGCAGCTCTGACCCCTGTCTTTTTGTCAATGCCACTGTCTCCAACTCATATGACTTAGGTGGTCTCACTACTCTCTTGTAGACCTTACATAGCACGTTTACTGGTACTCTGTCACATTTCACTCCTGACACTCTTTTCCATCCTCTCCATCCTGCCTGTACTCTCTTCTATGCCTGTCCTCCATAGTCATCATTACTCTAAAATGTTGATTCCCAATCATTTGAACACATCCACCTTTGCCAACTGTACTCCATGCATCCTCAGTATTCCACTATCCCCCCTCTCATTCACACACATATATTCTGTCCTAGTGCTGCTGACCTTCATTCTTCTCCTCCCTAGAGCATATGTCCACCTCTCCAGGGTCTCCAAAAACTGTTCCCTACTCTCAATACAGATTACAATGTCATCTGCAAACAACATAGTCAACAGGGACTCCCATATGAGCTTGTCTGTCAACCTGTCCATCACCATTGCAAATCAAAAAGGACTCACAGATGATCACTGATGTCATCCCACCTCCACCTTAAGCATATCTGTCAATCCCAATGCAGACCTCAATGCTGTCACACCACCCTTGTCCATATCCTGTACCACTCTTACATATATCTCTTCCACTCATGACTTCATCATACAATGCCACAACTCTTGTCTAGGACCCTGTCATATGCTTTCTGCATGTCCAGAGAGACACAGAGCAACTCATGACCTTCTCTGTATTCCACCAGTAACAGTCTCAAAGCAAACATCACATTGGTAGCACCTTTCCATGCCTGACACCATACTGTTGACCTGTACTCCTCACCTCCTTGTGTAACCTAGCTTCCACTACTCTTACCCATATCTTTATGCTGTCACTGGTCAGTGTTATCCCTCTGTAGTTATCACAGCTCTGCACATCAACCTCATTCTTAACACCATACCCAAACACTATCTCTCCACTCCTCATGCAACCTCACACTTCCCAAGATATCAGTAAACAGTCTGCCTAACACACCACTGCCATTTCCCTAAACAAACCCATGCTTCCACAGGTATGTAATGTGGACCAACAGACTTGCCAGTATTCATTATCTTCATAGCTATTCTTACATGCTTCTTGCTAAGCCATTGCACTTCCTGATTCACCATACCCACATCATCCAACCTTCACTGTCTCATTCTCTGCATTCATCAGCGTCTCAAAGTATACTGTCCATGTGCTCAACACACTAACCTCGCTTGTGAGTACATATATCTCATCATCCTTTATCACCCTTACCTGCTGCACATCTTTCCTATCTCACTGCATCTGTCCAGCCAATTGGTACAATTCCTTTCATACCGCCAGTGTCCAACCTATCAATGAAATCTTCATATGCCCATCCTCAGCCTTTGCCACTTCTCTCTTTGCCATGCTAATCATCTGCTCATACTCCTGCCTACTCTCCTGATGTCTATGACAAACCTACTCCTTCTTCCCCAACCTCTGTTTCTGTATACTGTATAGTGCTTCCTCAGTCCACCAACAGGTGTCCTTGTACTGCTTCCTCCATCTGCATATCTCCCCAAGCACCTGTCTAGCTCTCTCCCTTACCAGCTCTGCTGTACTTAACCAAATATTTGTTAGAGTGTCACTGCCACCCAGTGCCTGTCTCAACTCTTCCCTGAACTCCACCTCAAAAGCACACTTTTCCAATTCACCCCATTTGATCCTTGGTGCTGCCCCCACACTCCTCTTCATCTCAATCACCAACATCTTCTCACATACCAACATTCCCTGCTGCCTAAATACACTTTCCCCTGTCACCACTTTATAGTCTCCAATCTCCTTAAAACTGACCCTCCTACACTGCATATATTCCACCTGTGTGCATCTAACTGCACTCCTGTATGTCACCCTATGCTCCTCCCTCATATCATAGTACGTATTTACCACAGCCATGTCCATCCTTTTTGCAAACTCCACTATTATCTCACTGTCTCCACTCCTTTTAACATCATACATACTCATCAATTCCCCAGCCCCTCTGTTCCCTTTACCAACATCCCCATTGACATCTGCTGCAATGACCAGTCTGTTACCCTTGGATGCAGTCATCACCACGCCATCCAACTGACATCACATTTCTGTTTCTCATCCATCACAACCAACTTGCATAGCATATTCACTAACAACAGTCATCATTACACCATCAGCTTACGGCTTCAGAAACATCACTCTATCAGAAACTTATGTCATCCTCCAAAAACACTCTTGGCATACTGCTCCTTCAGCAGAAGCCCTACCCCCTTCCACCTCCAGTCCACACCTTGATAGCACAATCGTGACCTGCCTACAATACACCCAGCCATAATCCCCTTTCCTTTTGGTTTCTTGCACACACACAATATGTCAGCCATACCTTGGCCATCATATCAGCTAGCCTGGTCCCTATACCACTCATACTGCCAACATTAACAATTCTTACCCACAATACCACCCTCCTAGCCTTTACCCTCTCTTCCTGCCATATGACTGTTAGACATCCTCCAGGGGATGTCTGTCAGTGCAAAGGCTACTGCGCTATTGAATGACTCAAGTATGATACAGCAATACTGAGACACTGTCACTGATTTTGTCCCATTGCACCCATGTATGCATGGCATCCTACAGATGTCCTGCTGTAACAGTTTGAGAGGGATGACTGTGCTGCATGAGTGTGAATTTAGTGTGCCATACTGACATAGAATAGACATGTATGTGAGGTATTAGCTATGCACATGTCAGTATGAATAGGTGTATGTGTCCACCTCATGAAAACAATCAAGGGATGCAAAATGTCAATTAAAATAGCTGTACATGGTATACACAAATGTAATCTTAGTTACTGTGCACCTCAAAAAGTGACATGTCTAGAGCTACTGGCTGTTGCATTGCTCTGACACAGCCATGGTTAGTACAGTAAGCATGATTATCATTACTAAATTGGAGAGGTGTCCAACTGTGTTATGACTTTGTGGCCATGCCCACTACAAACAACTGATTGAACATGTACATGGCTGTATGGACTCAGAAATACCTTACTTGTCAAACCTGCATCCAGCAATGTACAGTAATCCCTTTTGCTGGACAGCAGCATTACACAAACCACAGACTTGGCCCATATAGTGGCTGTACAGGGCAAAGTACAGTCAGGAGCCAACCTGGCATCAAGTCAGCCATTGTCTGAACAAGCATATAAGGTCACAGGTGTATTACTGTAAGGCCAACTATGATTACAAATTGGAGACATCCACCAGGGACAATCACAAGTCCATCTTCTCATATGTCTGCAATCTCAGAGGCAACATACCAACCCAACCTGTAATGGGGGCCAATCACATCACATACACACAGAACATAGTTACAAGCAACCTGATGCAGATAGGGTTAGGACAAATACCCCCCCCCCGGCTCAGCATCACTATAGGTGGATATGTACTGCACCCACACCCCTCCCCTCATCACCAGTGAGCAGGTACATATTGCCTACTGAAAGGCAACAAATGTAAGCATCCATGGGACATCATATCATTGCTGTCTGCATCCTAAATAAACTAAGGCATGTGCTCCCAGCTGCATTACAAACTGTAGTCACACCAAGCCACAGCAGCATCCACATACCATCCACATGGGAGATGGCTAATGTCATCCATTTACACAGATATAAATGAGGAATGGCGGATTATGCAAACAACCTGCCCTCACTGTGGGCAATGTGACTCATCAGGACTAGGAGTGCAATCCAAGATGATACTGTGATGGTACATTACAGGGGTATGGTGTGGTTGTGAGTGTTGGCTACTGGTATGGTTGTGAGTGTTGACTACTGGTATTCAAGGTACATGTGCAGGTACTGGACATACTGTTGCCAAATGTATGGGGTCCTAAGATGTGTTTCCATGTTAGTGTCTACCAGGTGCAATGCCACATCACCGGTGGCTCACCTTTTCACCAGCTGAATACAACCTGATAATGGAAGCCATAATACAGAACCACATAGTACTGTTGGGCCAAAGCCAGCAACATCTGCCGGAGATGACCACCATGTGGGATGTCCCTGTCCACAGAGTGAATTAGGTGGGCCTGCACACACGTACATATGAGCAGGTGTGGCATCATGCCACTAACCTCATACACCATGCCTGGCAAAGGGCTGTTGCCATGGCCAGGGACCCCACATCCACAGATGGGAGATGAGCTATGCAGCCCCAAATGACACAAAATGAGGAGCTCCTTTCCAAGCTTGGGCCACCTATCACAGTACAACACCAGGATACAAAGCCCCACTTGCTGGAGGTGGGTGGCACTCACACAATGAACAAGGAGTGTGCAGGTAAATCCCAGTGGGGATCAGTAGACTACTGTATGAGACATACTTGTATCTGTACAGTATCTACATTCATGTGCCAGGTACAAATGCAGTTGTGGATGGGGATTTTTTAATGCACAGAAGTGCAACTCTATGGTGAAGGGCAGCAAATTGTGTAGTACTGGTTGTTGTACTGTAAATGTGCAGGCATGCTGCATTCATCCTTTTACAAAAGCACATGTGAGCCTGCTGACAATACCTCTCTCACACAACTACATAGGTCACTCTGGTCTGCATATGGGGCAGCAGCCTGAAGCTGGTGAGTATGGAATTGTTCAGTTGTGCTTTGGCAATACCACAGGCATGTGGAGGGCATGCAAGTTACCATGCACACAACTATGACTAATAGCCATATTGCTTTATGTGCATGTTCACTTATGGTGGGGTTATTTGTATTGCATCACAGTGGTCACCACAGGGCCCTATCTGAAGAGAATGTAACATTCCTGTAGCATACTTCACAACCTGTCAATGCAAGACATCTGGACAGACACCAGCAAAATGTATTGGACAAAATGGCTAAGGTAGGGACATGTGTGAAACATTACTGTTACACAGTGGATATAAAATGTATACACACACCTGTTCAGATGCCATTTGTTTCTGATATATACTGATTGAAACCACAATATGTCAGTCCACACCTATTCCAACCTTTAATGAGACCCATGACATAAACAGTTCACTTGTAAAACCAAGCATCTGGACTCATGTACTGCACCTACAAGCCTGGACATGTGTGAGGGTAGCAGATGTTGTATCAGTATGCTGTTTCAGTCAGGTATGATACCTGATGCTGCCATATGTGTCAGTACACTCACTGTGGCCTGTTTGGCAACTATATCACATACATGGGCATTGTTAAGGCAGACAGAGCACTAATAGTTTCCAAACATCTGGATGTTCCAGACACATCTGTTTCAGAAGTCAACCTAAATACTTCTGTAGCTGCTGTAAGTAGTCACTCTGATGTTAGCACAAGCACTGCAGCTGTTAGACCTAAAACAAGCATAGCTTCCAGTGTGAGTCTAAATTCCACAGAGCAGGCCTCTGTACTATCAGGCTCCACCCGTGGACATTTTTTATTGAAAGAACCTCTGCCTATAAGAGGCAGATCGAGGAATCGCCTGCAAAATCAATGTACATGATGACTACACAGCCAGGAGGATGAAATAAGGTCAGGAAAGAGATACAAACAAGCTTAGTTTACAATATCTCTACTTTAACTGACTCACAATTATCTGTGTTAAACAAAGGTTTAACCTTTGTTCCGGCTCAAAGAATGGACATAACAGAGGTAATTAAAGACCTACACCTTTTTGGTAGAACTCTTACACTCAAAGCTATGTTTGGTAATTCTAATAATGCTGATTGTATATTTAGAAAGCCCAGCACTCACATACCACCTAGTAATTCTACTATAGATCTGTTCATTGACCTTTGTGGAAAACAACTTAGAGAGAAGTCTCTAGATAAGCAAACTAATAATTTTAGTAATTTATCAGCTGCAGAGTTACAAGCTCTAGTTGAATTGAAAGAACTAAATTGTATAGAAATGCATCCAGCTGATAAAGGAGGTGGTATTGTTGTTATCGACAAGGACAAATATATAGAATCTATGTTAAGTCATCTCAGTGACGTTGACACGTATGCCATTTTACCTATGCATATACTCAGTAGTGTCATAGAAAAAGTACAGTTTTTGGTCTTTGATTTATTAATAACAGGCATGATATCTGAGCAACTGTTTGAGTATTTCAAGGTAGAACATCCAACAGTCCCTTTGATATATGGTCTTCCCAAAATACATAAGACTCCCTTACTCCACCTATGCGCCCTATAGTTTCAGGCCGAGGTTGGGTAACTTAGCCACTTTCTATTTTCATAGAAAATACTTTGCATGCTGCCTTGGCTGATTGTAGCACTGTTTTAAAGGATACCAAGAGTTTGTTAAATGAGCTGTCTAAACAAAATGAAATTATCTTAGGACAATGTTTATTTGTAACTCTGAATATTGAATCATTGTTCACTGTTATACCCAATGAATGGAGAATTGAAAATGTCAGATAATTACTGTGTGAGAGAAACACCCCTGATACTAAGGTGACACTTATTTGCACACTTTTGGAAATCATCCTAGAAAACAATGTGTTTATTTTTAATGATGTTTATTATGCACAAAAAGTTGACATAGCTATGGGCACAGCTTGTGCTAATAGCTACGCCAACCTATCCCTAGCTAATTGGGAAGCTAAACATGTACTTTCGAATAATGAATACCAGGTTAACATCAAATGGTATAAATGTTTTGTGGATGATATTTTTTTGTTGTGGGGTGGCTCAGAGCAGTGGCTACAAGAGTTTCTTTTATACTTAAATCAGTTGAATATTTTTTTGAGATTTACCTATGAATATTCTGATAAAGAAGTAGAGTTTTTGGATGTTAAAGTTACTAAAGATAATTTATCCACTGTGTCTACTACTTTGCATAAGAAAACTGTTAGAAAGAATAATGTTCTACACTATGGCAGTATGCATCCGAATCATACGAAATTCAATGTGTTGAAAGGACAGATATTTTGAACTATGAGACTTTTTAATGATGATGATAGTCTCATTGTTGCATTACAAGCACTTAAACAAGAATTTTTAGAAAAAAGCTATAGTAGTAAATTTATTGATTCTCAAATAGCAGAAAGATGGCGGCATAGATCAGGTAAGTGCCAGCCATACTTTTCCCCCCTCCCCACTAGTATTAACAACAGGGATAATATTGACAATACTTTCTCAAGTGATGCTTCCACTGATACCGCTAGGAATAAACTAAGGATGCCATTGACCTTTGCCAGTAATGTACATGTAACATGTGATATTATTAAAAAGAACTGGGATATTCTGTCTACTATACATGAGTTGAATGGGGTCATTGGCACACAGCCAGATTTTGCTTTTAGAAATAACAGATCACTTAAGAGTCAGCTCTGTTATCGATCCTTTAATACTAAATCAACCATAATATCTGATAGACTTGGTACATATATGTGTAGGAATTGTATGGCCTGTACACATATACATATTGGTAATCATTTCACCCATCCCACTTTGGGTTTTAAGATAGATACTGCTTTTTATGCAGATTATCGAACAAAAAATGTTGTCTGTTTTTGCTATTGTACTACCTGCTTCTCATTTTACATAGGGAAAACAAACGGTGTTTAAGGATAGAATACTTGAACACCTTAGGGATATCAGGAATGTTAAAGAAACCAGCGCACTATCACTACATGTAGCTAAAGAGGGTAAAGGACATAAATTTAGCTTTATGGTACTAGAGATTTTGCATAGTACCAAGAGAGGAGGTAACATAAATAATAGAACAGAATCTATTGAACAGAAATGGATTTTGCGCTTTCAAGCTGATAAACCTCCTGGTTTAAACAACAGAGTTTCCCTGAAACCCTTCCTTAAAGCACGGCCATTAAAGCATTGATCTCATTTTTAATATTTTATCATGTATATTTCAATAGTCCATCTTATAGAATAGCAGTTACATTTTTAAACACTAAAACATCCAATAAAAAATCAGATAAAATGTGCATCTTAGCTAAAAGCCATGTGATAAAATACATCTGTAGAATATATAGAGCGTTAAAAAATTGAGCGTTAAAAAATAGAATAAAACAGACTAATTGAACAATATGTACTTAAAACTGGTAAATACAATAGTAAAAAATAATAAAAGATGGTTGGTCTGATGAAGCAGATGTTATTCCGAGAAAGCGCTTACCTACTACAATAAAGGACATATTGATCTTCACTGCTGTGTGGAACCAGATTATTTTTCTTTTTCTTGTATTATCTGCACAGAGGACTGGTATGGCCTGTACAATGGTTATATATATTGCATGTGAGGCAGATATCATTACCACACTATATAAAGTAATGGCATCATGAGGTGGTCACCTGCCATGTGTGGTACACATATCAAAATGGTATCAGCCACACAAGATATGATCCACACACACACACACACACACACACACACACACACACACACACACACACACACACACACACACACACACACAAACCAGTATTGAGATTAGAACTCCTACCTATCTATGTCTACTATAGTGTTACTCAGTTATCGGATGCACCATGGAACTTACACAATTTTACCTCATCCAAAGGTACTTGTAAGGTGAATAACATCAACAGGACTACTAAATTAGGATGAGTATGGTGGCACAAAACTCAAAATGGCATGACCTTCAGAGTACATGATCCTCACACAAACAGTTGCCAGTATTGAGATTAGAACTCCTTTCTATCTAGTTATTTATATTATGGTATTACATAGTTATCAGACACACCATACAGCTTACACAATTTCACCTTGTCCAAAGGTACTTTTAAGGTGAATGACAACAACAGCAGTAGTAAAGTAGGATGGGGGAAGTGTAATGGGTGGTACACTAATCAAAATGGTATAAGCCACACAGTATCTGATTCACACGCACGCGCGCGCGCACACACACACACACACACACACACACACACACACACACACACACACACACACACACACACACACACACACACTTGCCAGTATTGGGATGAGAACTCTTGCCTATGTTGTTATTTCTAATATAGTGTTACACAGTTATCAGATGTGCCACAGAGGTTATATAATTTAACCTAGTCCAAAGGTACTTCCAAGTTGAATGACATCAACAGGACTACTAAATTGGAGTGAGGGGAAGTGTAAAGGGTGGTACACAAGTCAAAAATGGTATAATCCACACCATACATGATTCTCACACACAGAGATGCCAATATTGGGATGAGAACTCTTGCCTATCTAGTTATGTCTACTATAGTGCTACACAGATTTCAGACATGCCATGGAGATTATACAATTTCACCTACTCCAAATGTACTTCTAAGGTGAATGACATCAACAGGACTACTAAATTGGAGTGAGGGTAAGTGTAAAGGGTGGTACAAAAGTCAAAATGGTATAACCCACACAGTACATCATTCTCACACACTCACACACTTGCCAGTATTGAGATTAGAACGCCTGCCTATCCAGTTATTTGTACTATAGTGTTACGCAGTTACTGCACACACTACAGAGCTTACTGGACTTACCACTGGCCAAAGGTGCTGAAAACTGCACAGCTGAGGTAAAGTATTACAGGCAGCTGGAAGTCTACCTTCAGTGTCTCCCGTACATCTTGCTAGTTCTTTCTGTCTTGCACTTCAAATAGCATTATAGCTTTGCACTTCAACAGGTTATTGTATCAATAAGTGCATCACACCTGGGAGCCATCAGTAGTACTCGTTCATCACAGAATTAGCTCCAGTACTTACTACTAATGACCACCCCTCCTGGCATGATTGAAGTGCGGTTTTCTGTGCTTTCACCCATTAACCTGGTGCACTTGTCCATTCTGGGGTACTGTTGCAACTGCCTCATGTACACAGACAACGCTTTCCTCTAAACTCCAAACTCTCAGACCAGTGAGAGTTACCCCTATATCACCAAATGTGGAACTATGCACTCTCCAGCAAAGACTGAACTAGCTGGTCAAGAGGATGAGATCAACATCTGCACACCATGTGGACCATATAGCTCACCACAACACCCACTATGACAGCCATGACATACACTGAAAAGACACACACCCACCTTCACAGAGGCACTCAGTAGACATTTACACAAACAGCACAGACCAGCAAGACAGACACCCACTCAGACACCACAACATAGCACATGCCAAAGGACACATATGTCACCTACACAGTGTTCCCCTCAACCTAAGGCTGACCACCTTGCACAATACAGTGATCATGGGTGACTCAGTACTGTAGCACACAAATGTCTCACTCACTATGTTGATTATGGACTAGGTAACAGCCAACTGTCTGTCATGTGCCAGCATCCAACACATGACTCACCCAGTCAGGCCACTCTACAACAGCCACAAGTATCACTCTGTCATCATCCATGTGTGTGTAAATGACCCAAGACACATCTCCCTGGGCTACATGACAAGAGAAATGGTGGAACACTTGGATTATGTGGTCTAGGCAGGTGTGACAGTAGCCCTGAGCAGGATACTGCCGTCAAACAGAATAATACTACAGTACTATCAACAGATAATTGACTGCAACATTGGCTTACATCTTGTGTGTCATTCTCAAGGGATCCAGTATCTCTCTGCTTGGGATAACATGATTGACAGTCCTCAATGCATTGCCAGAGATGTCCTAAATTAGTCAGCCCTGGGTTTCCAGGTAAAGGGTAAGTCTCTTGCCACCCCTATAGTGCCTTATTAGTCAGTGTTCCAAATCAAATTACCACCATAATAGCTAGACATGTATGTAATTTGAGGGTCAACAGTAGACATCTAACTGTCAAGATGCAGTCACTCAAAGCACTCCTCAGAGTAGAGGACATTGACATTTGTGCTGTAACGGAGAGGTGGTTCACAGCAGCAGACAGCAGCCCTGCAATAATAGGCTATGATGCATTCTACAGCTGTCAGCACCAAAACATGAGCCACACATCCACAGGTGGTGTTGTCTTCATATCCATAATGGATATGCACACCCCCAGACTAGTATCTCAGAATAATGCATCAAGGGTACTTCCCTTAAAACTAACTTTGGGGAATACTGCAATCCACACCATAGCCAGCTATTGGTCCCCAGTTATGTCCTTAGACTGTAAATGCACATTCCTCAACACCCTGGCATCTATGAAGGTCCAACCAAACACTGACATAGTAGGAGACTTCAACTACCCCTCCATGACCTGGGGAAAGTAGTCAAGCACCAGTACACTAGCCCAACACTTCATAGAATTCATCAGTTCCAATGCCCTGGACTGGCTCATACTGACCCCTAGTAGAGGATGCAACAACCTTGACCTGTGATGATTACTTGCATATGGGACTGTTGCTTGACCACATTTGTCAATCCCTACCTGGTCAGATACAAACATGATGTAATCAACATGGAGCTCAACATCCCACCCACACCCCGCACAAAGGTAACCACCTTGCAAAACCTCTCCAGTGCTGACATTGCAGTCATAAAAACAGGGGGGATGACTTCACTTCCACCATGCCAATGGGAAATAGCTGCAAGACTGTCGCATCCTACACATATGCACTGCTCAAACATGTACATGGATGCATGGTACTACCCACAACCAACAGAACACAGACACTGTCCTCCAAACACTTGAAGCCATTGTGATGGTCCCCTGCCATTACTAATGTGTACAACAGAAGGAGGACACTGTTGCAGAAAATGGTGGTGTCTCAAGACTGGTGAACCCCGTTATTAGCCTCAAACACAACTTGAGATCCCTCATCTAATCACCTACAGCCAGCTATGAAGGCAGATTTACAGCAGACACTGACAACAATCACAAAAGCCTTTGATAGTTACATCAACAACCTCCACAGCAATAACCACAAGTGCTGTGAGTTACTGCATTATGCTGATTCCTATCCTGACACAACAGATATTGGCCACAGTCTTGCCAATACATTCAGTGCTAGCTTTACCCCTCTCTCCCCACAAGAGGATGATCACAATGGCAGATGAATGCCAGGCACTCAACATTACTACAGGCCAGGTTAGACCTGCATTGTCCACAGGCAAGGATACAGCTTCCATGAGACTCCAACATATCTGTGGCTATGTTCTACATGACATACAAAGAGATCTGGCACCACATCTGTGTGTCCTGGTCAGTCAAAGCCTCACCTCAGGCTTTCTCCTTCCAAAATGGCACACTACTACAGTCAACCCTCTCCATGAAGGGGTAGCATCTACAGACCCTGGGGATTATTGGACCCTTAGCCTGACAAGTCTTCTATGCACAGGTATGGACGCATCATCAGGGACCTGATTGACCAAGATATGGGTGATCTCCTAACTCTGGACCCCACACAGTTTGGCTTTGTGAATAGCAGATCATGCCTGCTCAACCTGGTTGACGTCTTTCAGTGAGTCACTAGGGCTGCGTATGACAGTAAGGCACTGCATACAGCCTACCTTAACCTGGCCAAGGTTTCTGATACCATTCCTCAGTCAAGGAGTATTGATAAGCACAACAATCTAGGCATCAACCCCTATATCAGTGGGTGGTTTACAAATTGGTTCACAGAACACACAGTGTGACAGTGGCAAACTTCAAGTCAGACTGGCAAGCAGTTATAAGTGGAGTCCCACAGGGATCAGTACTGGATAGTGTCCTGTACATAATCAAACTCTCAGGAGTCAAGCCCAACACAGAGGAACTCTGGCTGACCGAGTTCACAGAGGACTGCAAGCTGGGTGCTATCACAAACTCCACAAGTGATGCAGACATCGTACAGAAAGGCCTCAGTGAGACCAATGAGTGGTGTGGAAACCATGGTCAGAAGCTTAACACTACAAAATGCATCATCATCCCCTTTGGTAAAACACTGAGTTCTCAGTAAGTTCCACATCAGTGGGAGCCCAATGAACACTGTAGGCATTATAAGAGATCTGGGGACACAGGCTGACAGCAACTCCTCCTTCAGGCACCACATGACACTGTGGTCAGGAAGTCCTTCGAAATGGCACATTGCATTACCAAGAGTTTTGCATCCAGGAAGACAGAGGTAATGATCTCTGTCTACTATTCCCTCATTAGACCACTCCCCAAGTAGTATGGCCCATTTGCCATGTACCTTACTAGACACCTGCTACAGCTGGAGAAGCCACAGAAGCACCTCATAAAGGGGTTCCTATGCATTAAACACACATCCTACACAGATAGACTCAGAAGGCCCAATCTCTTCTCTGTGTCATATCACTTAATTAGCACCTATCTCTGCTTGACTTACAAAGCCATGTCTGACCCAGCTGGTTTAGAAATGCTACATATAAATCCATCCACACCACACACTGTAGAGACCTCTAACTTAGTACCACAGTCACCACAACATGCTGTTAGGACAGGTCCCTCACCAA
The DNA here is from genome assembly GCF_019279795.1 of Protopterus annectens. Classification (NCBI taxonomy): domain Eukaryota; kingdom Metazoa; phylum Chordata; order Ceratodontiformes; family Protopteridae; genus Protopterus; species Protopterus annectens. Next base: position 422,670,767 of record NC_056735.1, read on the forward strand.
GAGACTGCACATGCCACGGAAAAAACTTCTCATACATGTCATGCAGAGCACCTAGCTGACCCTGTTCCAGAGAAATCTTGATGAGTGGATGGGCAATAAACAGTTAAACCCAAGGATCACTGCAGTGGCTATACTTGATACAGACACTGGGACATAATATCGGGTGAGACAATGGCATGGCTCTTCTATGTGCTAGGCTTGTAAAAGCTCCTGGGTCATTACCTACTACACATATGTGAACCTATAAAGGGAATGACATCAGCAGGACTGATAAAGTAGTGCAGTGTTAAACGTTTCAAAATAATTTTTCCTACAAACAGACACACTTGCCAAATGTGAGTAGAGCCCCTATCTAACTAGTGATTTGTGCGATAGTGTTAAAAAGCTACCACACACACTACAGAGCTTACTGGGCTGAGGATTGGTCAAAGGTGCTGATATGGGGAATGACATCAGTAGGACTGATAAGTAGGGTAGTGGGTGGGAAACATATCACAATACCTCTACTTACAAACATACATACCCACACACACATTTACTGGATACAAGAGTAGAACTCCTGCTAAACTAATCATTGATATTATAGTGTTAAGCATTTATCATATGCACTACTGACCCTATGGACTGACAGCTCACCAAGGTTGCTGATAAGGGACTGACATCATCTGGACTGATAAGGTGGGGAACTGTGAAGTGTCGTGGGTGGGAATGGCATAAAGCTGTTTCATCTATCAACAAACAAAATCACAACTCCCTCAGTCTTACACACACAACTGTCACACACACACAAACACACACACACACACACACACACACACACACACACACACACACACACACACACACACTTCTACATTTGCTAGGACTGAGATTAGAACTCCTACCTAACTAGTGATTGATACTACCATGTTATGCAGTTATTGCATGCACCGCAGAACTTATTGTGCTGAGGTTTGATGGAAGGCACTTCTAAGATGACTGATATCTGCAGGACTGCCAAAGTAGGGAGAGGGGATGTGTACTGGGTTGGAATGGACCCAAAAGCTTTGAGTTGTAATCACAGACACACACACTCACACTTTTACATTTATCAGGACTGAGATTACAACTCCTATCTAACTAGTTATTTGTACTATCATGTTATGCAGTTATCACACATGCCACATAGCTTATGGGGCTGAGGCCTGATGGAAGGGACTTCTAAGATGACTGATATCTCCAGGACTGCTATAGTAGGGAAAGGGAAAGTGTACTGGGATGGAGTGGACTCAAATACTTTTAGTTGTGAACACACCCGCACTTTTACATTTGCCAGGACTGAGATTAGAATTCCTACCTAACTCATTATTTGTACTCTCATGCTATGTAGTTATCGCACACACCACAAAGCATATGGGGCTAGGCCTAACAAAAATGTCTTCTATGGTGAAAGACATCTTCAGGACTGCTAAGGTGGGGCAATGGAAAGTGCACAGGGTGGGGAAGGCCTGTTCATACCTAGATCCTAGTGAGAGTTCTCTAGGTGTATGAGCATGCCCAGTGTGTCCTTCTATAGTACATGTGGGACTCTATTCCAGGGATTGTTGCACTCCAGTCTGTTTTTTTTGTGCTGCAGCCATAACTCTCAACCTGTTGGTGCAGGATATCTGGATATAGCCTATCCACTTGTGGAGACAATGGCCCATACAATAATTGTGATGATTTGTCTCAGTAATGCATGGATTGCTAGAGTTACAGGGCTTGTTTTAGCAGACATCTGTCATATATGCCATTTGACACTGTTATGTCTTTTTCAGTGCATTGTAACATACCTCCTCAGATCATCACAGTGATTTACAAGAGAAATACAGGATGAATGATGCACGCACAAGGTTTATGGCCAAATGATATGCATTCATGTACAATCCAGCCTATTGAGGGGTGCATCTAAACGCAATTGACTGTTGGTGCTGTGGAAATGGTCCAGCATCTTGGTGATATATTACAATGGTGGAATCTGTGCATTTATGTTCTGGGCTGGTCTGATTTCCAGTCCACAGTTGGGGAATATAAGTCAGACAGGATCAGGGTGACAGGCAGACTTCAGATTTGTAAGGAATAGTATATGTGGGGGGGGGGTGTCCTGGGCAGATATGTTTGCCTGTAGTTACCTGTACTTTGCATTGAGCTCTCCTCAATGGTTGAATGCACTTGGAGGGACCTGTGTGGGTCAAACTGTTTGACCAACCTGGAGGTGTGTGTTGGTCACACATATATGTATGGCTTGGTTCCCTATTACGAGAGCAAAAGTCCATTCAAGCCAATCTGTAAATGTCGACCTGTATTGTGTGAACCTGCATTACAGTGAATGTCCAAAACTGTGAATTTGGAAATGTCGAATTACCATGGCTGCGGTATAGCTCCATAAGGTAAATGTGTGATAGTTACAGACCTTAGGGTTAGGGTGCAGGTTAAGGTAAGTGTATAGATAGTTAATGTATGTTTGTGTAGGGTTAGGAGTAGGGTTTTGGTAAATGTATGCATGTGGATTATTTATTTTGTTTGTGTATATTTTCATAGGGGAAGTGTGCGGTAGTTACGGACCTTAGGGTTAGGGAGGGGTTACGGATAGTGCATAGATAGTTGTGTATGTGGGGTTTAGTGTAGGGTTAGAAGTAGGGTTTGGTTAGTGTATGTATGTGGTTTATTTATTTTGTTTGGGTAAGTAGTATGTAGCGGGTGGTGGGGTTGGCCGACTATGACAGTTCAAGATTTCAAATTTTGCAGTTTAGTGCATTCGGTATTCTCGTGGTTCGAGCAATTTGTGTCGGTGTTTTGGTATTCGCTCAAAATGGGTTTCACTCTGGTAATATAGACCCATATGGCCCACCTCATTTTGCTTGGATGCCCACATGTTGGGGTCAGGATGTTGCATAGGATGAGTGATCAGGGAGGGGTGTGTTACTCCCCATGGCTGTGGCCCAGGGTTGTGTGGGTGCAAATATGTCACCATCTTCCAGGGTTAGGCCTGCCTGCAGTGAGTGCATTCCCATGTTTAAACTCCTAGCCCTGCCTGTCGACTCTACAGAGTATCACAGAATGTCCACATCCATGTCTGATATATCTTGTTGGTTACCCAAACACGTTTGGTTTTCCAGCAATAGTGTTTTGAAAGTCACTCAGGGTTGAAGTCAGATATTACTGACAGTTGAAATTGCAGTTTCAGACTTCATACCCATCAGACATTCCATGCTACTACGAATCATTCCATCAACTTTATAACATCATTAGAGACATATTTCACAGGTGTCCATCTCTTTGGACCTTCATCACCCCATTATTCATGGCTTTGTCCCAATTTCTGGCTCCCTGAGGCTGGCAGGTTTGCTCCTAGCAGTTGTTAGCATGGCATTTGTTTGCATTTTGTGGATTGTGTTATGTTGGTGTTATGGACCCTATAACACTCCCTAAAGGGCGCTTTTTTTTCCAGAGGCCTGTAGGCCAGGTGTGACAGATACAGGCCATCTGTAGCAGGGCAGTGCATTCTGATGATCATATGTTCTCAGGTTGCCAGTAGGAGACACCCCTGGCATGGCACCAGTAAGTTGACTGTGGGTGTTACTGACAATTGCTTTCTGTTGCTGTTGTGCCATCACTCTGGGTGACAGCTGGATGCTGCTTAAGTCTAGAAACATGTTAGTGCATTTCTATGGGACTATGGGGGGGGTGACATGACTGTACACGATACACATCTGCCCAGATTCTGCTGATATTTGCTTGACATTTTGGTCCCATGTAGCATAGTGGTGTGTCCTATCTTTCAGACTACAGGCATAACAGTATCAACCAACCGTCAGATTGTTCTGGCATAGACATTTGTAGTTTCAGACTTCTTACCTTTCAGAGCCATACTGCCACTGCCAGACCTGCTGTGATATCACTGTGTAAAGGTCTGTGGGTGGGGATTTCATGGATGTCGCCATGTGGGGGCCTTTGCCAGGCATTTCTGTATGGTGTCTACAGCTGATCAGATGTGGGGGTTAGTGATGGGTATGGGCCCCTCACTTTGACATACATGCATGTGTCCTATGACTCCCCCCCCCAGTTATTTGGCTCACCACATATACTGCAGTGGTATTTGTCAACTAGGGTAGCACTGCATGGTGTGGGTAGGGCAGTACTGGGGATACACATCCTGCTATCCCACAGAGCTGTCAGTTGTCTGCTGCTATCCCAGTTAGCCACCCTATTCCCTTACATGCTTGATCAATATCATGGATATGCTATGAGAAAATTCCACTCCATTAGTTTAATTTATTACATAGAGACTGGGTTACCTTGTGCCTGCAGCTGTTGTGATGACGGTGCTTGAGAGCTGACTATGCCAGATGCACAAAATACACTGTCTATACATGGTCAGGTATAGGGGGTGTAATGTTTGGCATCCATTTTACTGTGTGTGCGAGTCGGACAGACAGAGATCAGTCCCTGGGGCACTACAGTGTCAGTGTGTGTTATGTGTTGCCTCTGCCAAGTTCAGGGCATACTGGGCATGCCTCTGTCTGCCTACAGGAGCAGGCTCAGGTTGTTCCTCCTCCAAGTCCCTCTGTGCCTGAGGAGGCCTTGGCAATGCTGGAGGGTTGTGAGGCCATTCTCCATTTTGTTCCTGCTGCAGCTGTTTCTGCAGGATCATATTGTGTAGCATGGCACATCCTATGACTGAGTGTGCACACGTGGCTGGAGAGTACTGCACGGCTCCACTGGATATGTCAAGGCAGCGGAACTGTAACTTGAGCACCCCAAACACACAGTCTATAATGATCCTGGTTTCCATGTGTGCCTCATTATGCCATACCTGTGTGAGTGTGTGTGCATTTCTGATGGGTGTCATCATCCACAGCTCCAGTGCATAGTCAGCATCCCCCACTAAATGGACATACAGGATGTCCCCCTGGCAAACCACTGATACAGCTGTGAGGAATGCCTGATGTGGGAGTCGTGATAACTTCCAGGGCAGCTAGTACACAAATTCATGATAATGCTCTGGGCATCACACATGACCTGACAGTTGATGGAGTGGAACCCCTTGTGGTTTATGTAGACCCTATCTTGGTTACCAGGTGGCTTTGATGTGGATGTGCATACAGTCTATGGCACCCAGTACCTCCAGGTAGTCTGCTACGCTGTGGAAGAAATACATATTATGGGTCCTCTCCTCACAGGTGGTAGGGGATTTAATGTGCTTCTCAGCATGTGGTGGTATGGCATCCAGGAACTGGTGGAGTATTCTGGACAGAGATGCCTGTGAGACCCCCTTGATATCCCCAGTTAGTCTTTGGAAAGTACCTGTAGCTAGTATTCTTAGAGCTACACACACCTTGGTATCTACTGGGATGGGTTCTCCTCTGTTTGTTCTGGATGTGAGGTGAGGCCAGCACAGCTCCACAATTTGCTGCAGTATGTCCCTGTCCGCCCTGTAGAGCTGTACTATCTCCAGATCATGTAGCCTCTGGTAGGTTACCTGGGCCTGAACACTCTTCTCCTCCTCCTTAGTTATAGGTCTAGGGTGGTTCTCAGCATTGTCCTCTTCACCACCCTCAGCCTCTTGCACATATTGATGTATGAGGGCAACAGCAGCCCCTAACATTTTGTTAGTTTTGTCAGGTAAAATGTCCCCATCTATGTACACCGGTGGTGTAGAGTTTGTGGGAAAAACAGACTGAAAGGTGTTTGCATAGTTTATAGTGGTGTGCTGTAGATGCTGCCTGTGTGATTGGCTGAGTATGATACATTTCACCTGCCAGCTCTATTACTTTTATCTGAGTGCCTCTATTCTGCTATTTCCTTTTTTTTTCTTGTTCCACTTACTGTTTGCTGTATTTTTTAAATTTTTGTGGTTTAAATCCTAGTGCACGTTGCGCACACCCATTTAGGCAAGGTAAATAAGGCTCTACAGCCTCAGAAACACCCCTTTGCTTACATATACACAGTGCTGCCATTTCCTGTGTTTTTGTTTATTTGTTTAAGTCCCAGTGCACACCGAGCAAACCTGTTTAGCTAAGTTAAACACGTTTTACCAGAAATGTCCTTCCCTGGATGCGAACATGCTCTTCATTTCATGGTGTGAGACATTACAGCCTCAGACACACCCCCTTGCTTAGCTGTGCTTAGTTAAGCACAAACCAGCCCACAGAGCTCCAATGTGCTTACAGCAAGCATAACACACCCCCTTTTCATGTCAGTTGTTCTTCCTGCCTACACGATCCTGTTCTAGCATCTACACAGTTCGCTGCAGGTTTTGCACTTAGAATATTTTGTGATTCAGTAAATTTCCCCTCATTTGCATACCCCACTGCCTTAGTCCATAGATGCTCCACTGACACAGAGTCTTTCCCCTTGACAACCACTGTCCCCTGGTATTGTTTTGATTCTGCATGCCATAGACTATAATGGCAAAATGCAGATTTTCTATAAACGGGTTTTCACATTTTTTTTTTATTTTCAGCACTATCGTGCTTGCGCACCACTGTGCCATGCTTAAATGGCTGAGCTCTGCCACAAAAAAAATTATTTTATATTAAAATTAAACATTTATTCATGCAAATGGCCATATAATTGGCCATTGGCATGCCTCCATATGTGAATACATGCTTTTATTTGTGCTGTCATAACTCCGTTTTTTTTTTTTTTTGCAGGAATGTGTTCAGTTAGTAACTGAACACATTTCTGCACTGACACTGTTCCTGCATGGATACCTGGCTGCTTCCTGGATCACTAATTCACCTAATTTGCATGGTTTTCACCAGCAAATTAGATGATTAGCATGCCGCATGGAGCAGGAACAGTGTAGACAGGCTCGTGCACATTGTATCAGCTGTTTGCTGAATCGCTTGGTGGCTGAACTCCGTGCAGGAACTGCCCAACTGTTCCTTCACAAAGTTTTAGCTTTCATGAATCCCATGGTATATGTTTTCAATCTATCTGTGTTCAGATGGATTCCAGTTTATTTGTGTTCAGGTAACACTGTCAAATGTTCTCATATTTCAAGTTCATGGTAAAAATTGTGCAGCATTAGTTTTCAGTCTATCTGTGTTCAGATAAATTTCAGTTTATTTCTGTTTGGGTAACACAGTCAAAACGTTCTCATGTTTCAAACAATTGTGCAACATTATTAGTTAGGATATAACATGTATCAGTTTCAGTTATGCGTTTATCTGCGTTCAGTTAACACTGACAAAAGATATTCTTTTATTTTAGTAAGTTTCAGAATATGACATTCCTATTCAGCTATGTGTTCAGTATAGTACATTTCAATCAAATCTGAAATCTTTCACATTATTTAGTCATTAGTTAAGGGTAAAGTGAAATACTTATTTGTAACAGGCTTATTACATTATTCAGTCATTAGTTAAGGATAAAGTAACAAAATTATTTTTTACAGGATTATTATTTAAATAATAGATAGTGATAATTATTCAATGCACTGCACTGCACAGGGCAGGCTTAATATGTTAATTAGTTTACAGACTACAGTGCACGTTTACAGATTGCAGTGCACTTTAGATTAGTCAGGAATTAAAGACAATAACAGAATGTAAAGGTATAGACTTAAAATACAGAAAGTATAGGTTTTAGTAAACTATTATAGCTCATAAGTATTCATAATAGTTAAAAAAGGTAAGTAACATTATAAAACAAATTTAAATAAAATGTATAGACCCAAGTAAACAGGGAATCTGGTAATTATTCTTCAAGACCACATACAAAGTTATCTTTTTAGTGCAGATTTCAATTAGTCTTCAGAAAATAGCCATCATGCTTGATAGGCTATACAATATGTGGTAGAAAAAGCTGCCAAGAAGGAGATTTCCTCTATAACCAACACAGTAGAAGAAAATTAAGGGAAAAGGTATAACAGGTGAGCCAAGTGGGCTCAACGGTTGAGGCAAATCTGGCAAAGATCCAAGATATGGAGGAGGATGCTGATAAAAGGGCATAATGCAAAGTTGCCTGTCCAGTCCCAGGAGTAAGATTATAAGCAGCTAATAAAGCACAACCATCAGCTACTAAGTTATGTAGGTTATCAGAAAATGTTGGCCTATCATAAGGTGTAAATTTTAAAATCCTCAGCTAAATAAACTATGTAAAAAAATTCAGGAGGAGTGTATAATATGTCTGCAGACTAACAGTATGTTAAGAAAACTTTGGTTGCAGAAAAGTGACAGTTTCAGAAAAAGCATGGTACAGTATACAAATAAATTTTGCAAGACATCTTCCTACAGCAAAAGAAGGGTTAAATAATGTACACGTTTTAAAAGACTCCAGTCCAAACAGACCATAAGTACTAAAAAAATAAATTGCAAGTTTATTCCTATCATAAAGTTAATTCAAATCATAAAGTAAAAGACTTCAATCCAAACAAGGCATAAATGCTCAAGTGACACATAGTTGTCAAAATTAAAAGTCTAGGTTTACCAAATAATTTTCTTTTTTATTTCAGATTATAAATCAGGTAGCATAAAGCTAAATACAATAGTTAACAATATAAATGTAAGGTAACTACAGAAGTACGTCCCAGTAGACTTTTATCAGGGACGTCAGGGGCAACTGTTAGATTAGGGATTTCCATTTTAAAATAGTTATTAGACAGGCTAAAGGGGAAAATAAATTGTGTTTCATTTATGCATATAAGACAGTTAAGGAGAAAGGAAAATAACCTTGCTGGCTAAGCTTGAAAGATAAGCATAAAGTGTGCAGACAGAGTGTTCTTTTCTCAAGGAAAAGATCAGTTGCAGACTGTTCCTTAGTGAAGCACATACAAAGCCTGAGACCAGGGTTAAAAAAGGAAATTTACGAGACTGAAGCAATATAATATGCTGTGTTCAGGATAGCAGGGCAGTTAAGGTTAGTAAGTTCATTTGACCTGTTACTTCAGAGAAGATGTCTAACACTCGAGCATAAGTACAGAAAACAGGTCATCTAGACAGTATGCCAGTTTACATTGTTCAGGACAATCAGAATATGACATACAGCAACTTGAATTGTTTATCAGTACTGTTAATGGAGGCAGTATTCAGATATTGGGAACATCTAATAAAACCTTATTAAATGAACTACAGTGTTTGGAGAATTCATTCTTAAAAGTGCACAAGACTTGGTCCATAAGGGAGAGACTGACACCTATTTAGCATGAACTTGGGTAATAAAGACTTTCTCATTGCATACGTTTCCAGCTAATTATGATGCAGTACAGTATTATCAAATATTACAATCTGTATACCCCTCAATATAGGACCAGCATATATTGCCCCAGTCCAAGAGGGAATCAGACAGATGCTGTGTGTTGAGATGATGGCTGCCCAGCCAATCAAACAGATAGCATGTGCTGAGGTGCACTGAAGTGCTTTGTGTACCATTAGACAGGGTCTGCTTCAAGGGTGTGTTTATGTCTGCAAGACAGATGTCTCCCACAATCATGTAGTACTAACAGCACATAGTAGGTTAATGCCCTTACAGTGAGTCATCCATCTACTATGCTCCCTACAGACAGGCAGCATATGCACACCAGCAAGGTCACACCTTACCCTATAGTAGGCCTTATCACAAATTATGAAGACATGAGTACACAGACCACTGCCATTGTCCTTGATAGGCTGTCATGCAGATGTGAACTTATGGAACCATGAACATATACTGATGTACCTTGGTGAAGTAATATTTCTGCTGTTCTGTCATGCCATGCTGTCATGCTTCACTGCCGCCATGTGTGCATAGGTTATCCCCTCAGATGTCTGCAACAGAAACATACACAGGTCTATGACATACCTGCCATTTTGTAATAATACCACCAGTACAACATAATACAATATAAGGTCCACAAAAGTATGTTCCATATGCATGATACATGCCAGCATACAGTATAAGTTGGTGACCACTACAAGTGGCATGCAAAACAATACTGCATTCCACAAGTACATGTTAATTAACATAGTCACCCTGTGCAACAGACACAGAGCTTCATTCTTTTGCATCAATGGGAAGGATGACAGGCATGTGGCACAGGTATCATCACTTGCAAAGAGTGATGTGTGGGGCTGCTGGAGGCCTAGGCTGGCCCCAATGGTTGACAGCATGTGTGTGAGTCAGGAAGAAGAATGGGTTAGATGGACCATGGGGAGGTGCCGTGTGTGTCTGTAGGTGACCTGCATGTGACAGTGGTTCATGAGTGTGTAACACAGTCAAGCTCAGTGCTAGCCTTACATGTGTGTATATTGGACAGCTGTGGACCATACATGGTAGAGTTGACAGTTCACCGTCTCTGGCCCTGAACATGGGAACTGGCTCTGCAAGGAGTTACACTGGCACCACCACACCAAAGGTCAGATGTGGTGCTAGTACCTGAAGGTGACTGCTGTCTGCTGGGACCGTCTACTCCACGGGATCGCCCAGGACTATGTGCCCATGGACTGCCACTTCATGGTGCGGACAGAACACTCCCCTCTGTAGCACTGGATGTACTGCCACTACAGGAGTGTAACTATGCACAGCTGCTTGGACTCTCAGCAGATGGTGTTGCTGACCTATGCCCACGGGTCTAATGCCCAACTCCAAACCACACGTTCCAGCACAGATTATGTGTGGCTCAAGACAAACACTGTCTCAGCCCACTCTCTGTCCACTGCATCAGTGAACTGCTCCAGGGTATCCCCAATGGAATGGAGGCAGTCCCAGATGTCAGACTGTGCTGCATCCATAACCCTAAGCATATGTCTGGTGTTTCATTCAGAATGTGTCTGTGCCTCCATGATGGCCTGAAACATGCACTGAGTGTCACATGATGTGACACCTGCAACAGGCGGTGGATGGACAGCAGTCCTCCTATGAGCACTCCTGTCAAACTGTCTGTGTGAGACCTCACCAGATCTCTGACGATGGGCAGTGTCTACACTTACTGATGCCATAGTTGTCACACTGGCCTGTTCAATGTCTCCACCCTCTAACTGTCTCATATATGAGGCCTGTGGGGACTGGGTATGTGTCTGCATACTGACTGTGTGCGGTGACAATGGGGGCAGAAGAGGGATGTCAATCTTAGGGACAGATTCAGCCCCTCACAACCCCATCTGTGCCTCACTGTTGCCACCATCATTATCGGGTCTATATTAGAACATCAAAGTTTCACAACTTTGAATGTCCTAATATTGACCCCTATTCAGCGAACGCTGAAAATAGCAAAGCTGCAGAACACCGAATTTCTTCCTAGGGAAGAAATTTGGTTGGCTGTTCTTGTGTCTTCGCTATTTTCAGCACTGTGGTGGAAAGTTACGGGTCAGGATCAGGTAAGTGTGCGATTGTGTGGACGTGAGGGTTAGGTCGTGGGGTAGGTGAGTTAGGGTTAAGGCATGGGTGAGGTGAGTGTGCGATAGTGATGGACATTAGGGTTAGGGTTTGGGTTAAGGTAAGTGGACAGCTAGTGGTGTATGAACATTTTAGTGTAGGGTTAGATGTAGGATTTTAGGTGTATGTATGTGGATTGCTGTTTGTTTGGTGTGCTTGTCTTGTGTGTATGTGTGTCGGAACAGCAAATTATTTCCCTGGGAAAAAAAATTGCTGTTCTGCATGTTCAGTATTGTCAGTGTTCACTGAATAAGGGTCAATATTAGAACATTCGACATTTTAAAAAGTCGATGTTCTAATATAGACCCTCATCATTAGAGTCTGAAGATACACTGACTTCAGGTTGTGTGATGGAGAGACCCCAACAACCCTGGTTACCTGTGGAAACCAAGACAGGAGCAGTACATTACTACCTGCACTGTTATGTATGGAAAATCCACAGAGAGTCATAATAATAAGGATCCACAGCTGCATTACCACTCTCACATCCTCTCATCTCAGCTTTCATGCACAACAGATTTCCTCACAACAACATACACATTTAACTCAAGGCCTTTATAACAAGCATGTTAGTTACATCATGTGACAGTTGGCCAGTACAATGTACCTTTAAAGTATGCAATATGACACTCTACCTGATGACACAGCACATAAAACCTAGTACACCTATATTAACAAATATATACAAATACAAGTTTCAATGCCTAAGGTATGTACCATCGACCTTTCATTATGTACAAAGCATGTCAGATTAATTGCCTCATGTACACAAATAGCCCTATTCACTCTGAACTATAACTGCAAAAATGTTTCTGCCCATTCAGCTACACTCCTGTGATTACCCACTCTAGTAAACTTAGGTAGCTGTTCTAGACTGGAACATACAAACATTCCACTCTGGTAATGCACAGCATTACCTGTGCATAGGGTATTATCCTGGCCCTCACCCTTAATAGCATATGTATGATCCAAAACAAAACAGTATCAAGCTTACCAAAAGTAGGACCACAGCCTTGGACAACTCCTGATGGACCTGTAAAAAGGTGAGGATGAGGTAATTTCAGTAACACCGCATGCTGCAGCACAACAAGGTAATACCTGCATATATCTCACAAGTACAGTAGCTACTGTGCCACTTGATGAATTGCTAAGATTCTGAGCATGAGTGTACAACTGAGCTATCCCCCCACATCACATAGACCAGACACCCACGTAAAGTTATGTACAGCCTGACAGAATGACTGCTACAGCAGTACAATGCTGATCACAGTAAGCTTATCTACATGCACCTCTGCTGTGGACACTGTGGCACCCACCTCACAATGTATGGTGCAATGGATTCCTGGAAGCTGTCGTGTGTCCCTAGGTTCACCAAAAATTATTCAATGGCCGTGAGTGGTTGTTCCATTGCTGATCCTCCACCAGTGATGACATGATCCCTGGCTACATCAGCTGCTCTTCATTATGCAGCATTCACCATGTCTGTAGCACAATGTCAAGTCTGCTCATATGTCCTGTCTTGGTGGCCATTCTCATTCACATCCCAGAGAAGGTCTACCCACAATGCAGTCCACTGTTCCCTGTTATGCCTCCCCCTAGCTAGAAGGATGTGATGATGCTGCCGTAGTCATTGAAGTATAAGTTCATTCTCTGCATCTGAGAAGGGAGCATGCCTTTTGAGATACATTATTCCTGAAACACACCAAAAGGGAAACACATTACAGGATCAAATGCATGGATGCCCACTATATACAGATACAGCAAGAACAAAATGGTCGGCACACATCATACCCCACAGTGTGACAACATACTATGTGTGTGGATATAACTAAAATAGTATCATTACTGAGGTAATTCCCTGTGTGCCATGAGAGAATCTGCTGTATGATCATACACACAACACTCTGGTCCACTGTTGTGTGTCCCCTAAAGCCAGCCACTCACTAATATGTCATAAGACCAGTGCCAAACAAATAGCAATGTGCTATTATGACTACTATATTGGAACATCCAAAACACCAGTGTGCCGCAATGGCAAAAGACAATGCAATCCTGATATATTGTACATCCCCTGTATGTTTAAGACAGCAGGGTATCAATGACATGTCATTACCACAGGTCTATGACAGGCTTACTCCTGTACTCCCTATTCCCCATACCTCTATTCTCTCATCTGCATCCTGTTATACACAACAACAGTTAAATACCTGGTGGAGTGCAGTACTCTTCTGTTGAGAAATGCTACTACTACTACTGTGTCACAAAGGTGTGCTATATGTGAGGGAAGTCTCATACAGAATGTTTGCCCATAGACAGCTGCTTGCTGCTCATTAGCAAGTAATTGCCTCTAAAGCAATCAGTGACTCTGATATGCTAGTTGCAGCCAAAACAGCTGAGATGCAGTATCATTAGCCAATGACATGCAAACTGTGCATTATATAAGGCCTTCATGTAGAGCAGGACCCCTTTCTTAGCTGTTGAGATGGACATTACAGGGTGAGGAGACTACATTGTTGCAGAGGGTAGTGCTGCAGCAGAAACCTTTACATAGACCTGTGTGCACCATAGGTTGCAGTTGCTGCTGTAGGTAATGGATATAGGTAGTGAGTGTGAACACTTTGGAGGACAACAAGCTTTAGGTGTATCTGTGTTAGCTGTGTCAGCCTTGTTGTAGAGGCAGAGCCAGGGTAAGAGTACCCCTGACACTCCAATTATGGCATGTGTTTAAGGTACGTATGTTAGGCAACTGTGTCAATAACAGAGTACTAGGTGCCATATAGTAATGCTAAATGGATATGTGATGTGTGCCCCTACCTGCAGGCCTTTGACTTCCAACAGTGAAAAGCAGTTATTTACTTTGCAATGCTTTGTGTGGATAATGAGTGCATGCATCATTCATTAATTGTTGTCTTCACAATAATGTAATTGAAATGCAACACAACACTGGATTTGAACCCGGGACTGTGTGTGGCAAAAATTACTGTATAAAAGGCATTTACCAGACTGAGGTACTACGTCACTGCTACAGTGGGTGTATTTGCAGAATATATGTGCACATATACAGGCTGTGACATACATTTACTACTTCCTTCAGTATGTGCACAGCTTTATATGGGTGTATTTCTGTACCAGAGTCCCAGATGAATATGTATTTTGCCATGCATGCCTTAGCAGGAGACTATCTACATGTTGCTGATAAAAGGGCAAATTTACCTGCTATCACAGTCCTCAGTTACATTATTATCATGTCTTTGGCTGTCTAATGGTGTACTATTGCACCAGAGCACAAGGTACACTCCCATTTTTTTAATTACTTCTTATTCTAGTTTGCGTGGTGCAGCATGGTGCACACTTCACTGAAACATGCCTAATGACTTCAATTGGCAATTGCTATGTTTTGTTTAAACCACCTGTTTTAATTAAGAGTTGTGTGCCATGGCGGTTTAATGCAGTGCCCTGCAGGTGTGATGGACTTGGGTTTGAAACACGGCAGAGGTGTTTATTTGGTACATGTGTCTTACACTGTTAGAAACACATATAGCCATTATAGCTGCATTTACCTGAGATTAACAAAGCTGTGGAACTTGTGGCATCACACAGCTCCATGTTAAAAAAAGAAAAAAGGGGAGATAGGAAAGTGGTGAAATGGGGGCAAGCAGAGGGAAAAATATAGTGAAAGGCAAGGAGGGATGTGCAGGAATGATGTGGGAAAGAAACTCTACACTTTGACAGAATTTATAGATGAATTTGGATTCTCAAACTCCAGAGAGAGGGGTGAGGACAACATAACTACATTGTCAAGCCAATTGTACTGAATTACATATGTCCAGTGGACATGTGTATGAAATAGATAGCTATGTATAGGGACAATGATTTTTTTGGTGGACAGGTGCCCATTTTTTTTAAGGTGACAGTGGAATATTGGGGAAGGGACATAGGTACATGCAAGGGAGGTAAATTGGGTAGGTGAGGATGCATTTTCCAACAGACAAGGCAGCAGACAGGGGTGGTGTGTGACAAATGAGGGGAGTGAACACCTTGGATAGGAAGGGTGTTGTGGAATCCGAGTCCCATGTGCCTCCAGACGGCAACATTGTGACTCACATCACCACCCATGGGACTGTCAACACTGCTCCATCACTGCCCCTAGGGTGGCTGTGCTGGAGGCTGGCACCACGGAGACTTTTTGTGTTCTAGGGTGGTAGGTTTAGAATTTGAGCCTTGCCTAAAAAAGCACTATGGGGGTGGCAAGAGCCTTTGCCAATATCCGGAAGCCTAGGGGTGACAGGTGCAAGCCTCATGGCGAAGCAGTGTGGCTTGTCCAGCATGTCATCCCAGGCAGACAGACATTGGATCCCCTTTGAATGACACCAGAATTTAAGCCAATTATTAAAGCTGATCATCTTATCACTGTATTGTGGCATCATTCTAGGTGAAGGTAGGATACTGCTCAAGGTCAGGGTCATACCTGCCTGGGCTACATAATCAGAGAGCTCCTCAATGTCTCTTTTCATGTAGTCCGGAGGTGCGTCTCAGGTCGTTGACACCAGCGTGGACAATGACTGAGTCACTTGTACCTGCTGAGAGACCTGCGTGCTTGAGTTATGTGGCGGATTCTAGCGCCCGACAGGCAGCTTACTGTGACCTTCTCCTTACTCAGTCTGGTGAGCTGTGTGTCTGACTATGGAGTCACCTATGACAAGTATGTTTGGTGTTGTATTTGGCCTTAAGGGCAGTGACTGCTTTGCACACTGATTTTGTTGTTTATGTGTTGTTTGTGTGGTGTATTGAGTTTGCAGTTGCTTGGGTGTCTGCTTTGGAGGCCTCTGCTGTTTAGGTAAATTTTTACTCAGAGCCTCCGTATGTCTTAGTGTGTTTATGTGTTTGATTCAGTGGTGTGGTTGAGTTATGTGAGACTGGTATTGTGGTGTGTGTAGTTGCCTTCTCCTCCTGCCTGGTCTTGCCAGTCCTGAGCTGAGAGAGCTCAGCCTCCAGTCTGGCTAAATAGCTGCATCTCTCACAAGTGTTAGTGTTACATGGGAGGAGGAGATGGTTGTCCGTGTACATGAGGCAATTGTAACATTGTCTCAGAATTCCCAGATTCACCAAATGGGCAGGAGAGGACGCCAGCATCTGACCCTTCGACATGCCAGAAAGAATTATGAGTTGGTATGAGACAGAAAAGTAGTGGGCTTAGCAGGGAAGTGGGCACTCCTGGGGGTTTTCCTAGTGAGAGATTTGTATAATATAGGAGTGCTTGACCTGCAAAGAGAATGCTTATAAGACAAGGGATATGCTTATAAGACAAGTGCTGAGCTTTTGAGAAGAAAAACTATTTGGAACAAGTGCTGCACTTTTTAGTGTAGGTGTAAACTGTTTAGGTTCCTAACAGAGCAGTTCTAAGGGAAAATTGAAGAACAGACTTTCTGGAGCCAGAAAGAGTTTAACCTTGTTTAACCGGCTGCCCGATGCTGCTCTAGTGGCAACTCCGCTTCAAGGCTAAAGCACGCTTGAAGCGTGCTTGATAGCAGGGGCTGGAAAGAAGCAGGAATAGACCCAAAAGGGAAAATAAAACTACAGTTTCAAGTCAGTAACCACCTCTACGGGGGCAGGAAGCTGCTCAATGTTAGTCACTGCCACTGATGAACAGAGAACCTCCTTCAGCCCAAGCAAAAATGGCCTCACAGAAACTTTCAAACAGTTCAGGAACAGCAAGCCTGTAACTGAACTTTTTTAACTCTCAGAAAAGTGGGAAAAAAGCAAGATTTTTTTGTTTTTGTTTTTTACAGAGATAGCAGAGGTTCACAAGTAATATCAAGTTATAACAGTGCAGTAAATGACCCCACACAAGAGTGCTAGGTCAAGGACAGAAAACATGCAAGTTTTAAGAAAAAAAAAAAACGATTTAAAATTAAGTGCAAACAGGAAATTCAGCAAACAGCTTTTGGTTGTGCTCTAAATACAGCTACTAATACAGAAATCAAGTTTAACAAGCCAGAAAATGCTCAAGCTAGGCAGCTATGCAGAAAAACTTAGCAAATAAACAGAGAAAAAATACTTAAAATCTCAAAAGTGGCTCCCTTCTTCTCTCAGCGTTTTTCCTCTTGGAGGGTGCTTCACCAACAGCCAACAAGCCTGAAAAGACACTCAAACCACGAGGCAACTAGGTTTTAAGAGAGGAAGATGAAGGAGTTATGGAAATGACCCCTAGTGGCCAATAAAACTACAGTTTCAAGTCAGTAACCACCTCTACGGGGCAGGGAAGCTGCTCAATGTTAGTCACTGCCACTGATGAACAGAGAGACCCTCCTTCAGCCCAAGCAAAATGGCCTCACAGAAACTTTCAAACAGTTCAGGAACAGCAAGCCTGTAACTGAACTTTTTAACTCTCAGAAAAGTGGGAAAAAGCAAGATTTTTTTTTGTTTGTTTTTTCCAGAGATAGCAGAGGTTCACAAGTAATATCAAGTTATAACAGTGCAGTAAATGACCCCACACAAGAGTGCTAGGTCAAGGACAGAAAATATGCAAGTTTTAAGAAAAAAACTATTTAAAATTAAGTGCAAACAGGAAATTCAGCAAACAGCTTTTGGTTGTGCTCTAAATACAGCTACTAATACAGAAATCAAGTTTAACAAGCCAGAAAATGCTTAAGCTAAGCAGCTATGCAGAAAAAACTTAGCAAATAAACAGAGAAAAAATACTTAAAATCTCAAAAGTGGCTCCCTTCTTCTCTCAGCGTTTTTTCCTCTTGGCCCTCACCCTTAATAGCATATGTATGATCCAAAACAAAACAGTATCAAGCTTACCAAAAGTATGACCACAGCCTTGGACAACTCCTGATGGACCTGTAAAAAGGTGAGGATGAGGTAATTTCAGTAACACCGCATGCTGCAGCACAACAAGGTAATACCTGCATATATCTCACAAGTACAGTAGCTACTGTGCCACTTGATGAATTGCTGAGATTCTGAGCATGAGTGTACAACTGAGCTATCCCCCCCACATCACATAGACCAGACACCCACGTAAAGGTATGTACAGCCTGACAGAATGACTGCTACAGCAGTACAATGCTGATCACAGTAAGCTTATCTACATGCACCTCTGCTGTGGACACTGTGGCACCCACCTCACAATGTATGGTGCAATGGATTCCTGGAAGCTGTCGTGTGTCCCTAGGTTCACCAAAAATTATTCAATGGCCGTGAGTGGTTGTTCCATTGCTGATCCTCCACCAGTGATGACATGATCCCTGGCTACATCAGCTGCTCTTCATTATGCAGCATTCACCATGTCTGTAGCACAGTGTCAAGCCTGCTCATATGTCCTGTCTTGGTGGCCATTCTCATTCAAATCCCAGAGAAGGTCTACCCACAATGCAGTTCACTGTTCCCTGTTATGCCTACCCTGGCTAGAAGGATGTGATGATGCTGCCATAGTCATTGAAGTATAAGTTCATTCTCTGCATCTGAGAAGGGAGCATGTCTTTTGAGATACATTATTCCTGAAACACACCAAAAGGGAAACACATTACAGGATCAAATGCATGGATGCCCACTATATACAGATACAGCAAGAACAAAATGGTCGGCACACATCATACCCCACAGTGTGACAGCATACTATGTGTGTGGAAATAACTAAAATAGTATCATTACTGAGGTAATTCCCTGTGTGCCATGAGAGAATCTGCTGTATGATCATACACACAACACTCTGGTCCACTGTTGTGTGTCCCCTAAAGCCAGCCACTCACTAATATGTCATAAGACCAGTGCCAAACAAATAGCAATGTGCTATTATGACTACTATATTGGAACATCCAAAACACCAGTGTGCCGCAATGACAAAAGACAATGCAATCCTGATATATTGTGCATCCCCTGTATGTGTAAGACAGCAGGGTATCAATGACATGTCATTACCACAGGTCTATGACAGGCTTACTCCTGTACTCCCTATTCCCCATACCTCTATTCTCTCATCTGCATCCTGTTATACACAACAACAGTTACATACCTGGTGGAGTGCAGTACTCTTCTGTTGAGATATGCTACTACTACTACTGTGTCACAAAGGTGTGCTATATGTGAGGGAAGTCTCATACAGAATGTTTGCCCATAGACAGCTGCTTGCATTTTAACTTGCTGCTCATTAGCAAGTAATTGCCTCAAAACCAGTCAGTGACTCTGATATGCTAGTTGCAGCCAAAACAGCTGAGATGCAGTATCATTAGCCAATGACATGCAAACTGTGCAATATATAAGGCCTTCATGTAGAGCAGGAACCCTTTCTTAGCTGTTGAGATGGACATTACAGGGTGAGGAGACTACATTGTTGCAGAGGGTAGTGCTGCAGCAGAAACCTTTACATAGACCTGTGTGCACCATAGGTTGCAGTTGCTGCTGTAGGTAATGGATATAGGTAGTGAGTGTGAACACTTTGGAGGACAACAAGCTTTAGGTGTATCTGTGTTAGCTGTGTCAGCCTTGTTGTAGAGGCAGAGCCAGGGTGAGAGTACCCCTGACACTCCAATTATGGCATGTGTTTAAGGTACGTATGTTAGGCAACTGTGTCAATAACAGAGTACTAGGTGCCATATAGTAATGCTAAATGGATATGTGATGTGTGCCCCTACCTGCAGGCCGGTGACTTCCAGCAGTGAAAAGCAGTTATTTACTTTGCAATGCTTTGTGTGGATAATGAGTGCATGAGTCATTCATTAATTGTTGTCTTCACAATAATGTAATTGAAATGCAACACAACACTGGATTTGAACCCGGGACTGTGTGTGGCAAAAATTACTGTATGAAAGGCATTTACCAGACTGAGGTACTAAGTCACTGCTACAGTGGGTGTATTTGCAGAATATATGTGCACATATACAGGCTGTGACATACATTTACTACTTCCTTCAGTATGTGCACAGCTTTATATGGGTGTATTTCTGTACCAGAGTCCCAGATGAAGATGTATTTTGCCATGCATGCCTTAGCAGGAGACTATCTACATGTTGCTGATAAAAGGGCAAATTTACCTGCTATCACAGTCCTCGGTTACATTATTATCATGTCTTTGGCTGTCTAATGGTGTACTATTGCACCAGAGCACAAGGTACACTCCCATTTTTTTAATTACTTCTTATTCTTGTTTGCGTGGTGCAGCATGGTGCACACTTCACTGAAACATGCCTAATGACTTTAATTGGCAATTGCTATGTTTTGTCTAAACCACCTGCTTTAATTAAGAGTTGTGTGCCATGGCGGGTTAATACAGTGCCCTGCAGGTGTGATGGACTTGGGTTTGAAACACGGCAGAGGTGTTTATTTGGTACATGTGTCTTACACTGTTAGAAACACATATAGCCATTATAGCTGCATTTACCTGAGATTAACAAAGCTGTGGAACTTGTGGCATCACACAGCTCCATGTTAAAAAAAAAAAAAAGGGGAGATAGGAAAGTGGTGAAATGGGGGTAAGCAGAGGGAAAAATATAGTGAAAGGCAAGGAGGGATGTGCAGGAATGATGTGGGAAAGAAACTCTACACTTTGACAGAATTTATAGATGAATTCGGATTCTCAAACTCCAGAGAGAGGGGTGAGGACAACATAACTACATTGTCAAGCCAATTGTACTGAATTTTACATATGTCCAGTGGACATGTGTATGAAATGGATAGCTATGTATAGGGACAATGTTTTTTTTAGTGGACAGGTGCCCATTTTTTTTAAGGTGACAGTGGAATATTGGGGAAGGGACATAGGTACATGCAAGGGAGGTAAATTGGGTAGGTGAGGATGCATTTTCCAACAGACAAGGCAGCAGACATGGGTGGTGTGTGACAAATGAGGGGAGTGAACACCTTGGATAGGAAGGGTGTTGTGGAATCCGAGTCCCATGTGCCTCCAGACG
This sequence comes from Protopterus annectens, assembly GCF_019279795.1. Classification (NCBI taxonomy): domain Eukaryota; kingdom Metazoa; phylum Chordata; order Ceratodontiformes; family Protopteridae; genus Protopterus; species Protopterus annectens. Next base: position 422,692,057 of record NC_056735.1, read on the forward strand.
GCAGCATTGTGACTCACATCACCACCCATGGGACTGTCAACACTACTCCATCACTGCCCCTAGGGTGGCTGTGCTGGAGGCTGGCACCACGGAGAGGATGCCTCAAGAGGATGCCTCATCAGGTTGGCCAGCATGCCCTTAGTCCAGCGCAGGTGGCAGTCATAGCCACAGTGGACTATCCTGCACACCAGGACTGGCAGTTCCACATGGGTGACAACACCCCCTCCACCACCGCTCTCAGAGGGGGGCTGGACCCTTCTCCTTGGGTGGTACTACCCAATGCCATAGGTAGTGTAGGTGCAGTAGAGGGGGCACCATCAGTCTGTGCCCCATTCATGTTGGGACCCAGTGCCACAACTTGATGAAGCAAGGTAGGGGGATCAGCGGGAACCTTGCCTTGCTGTGCTGTGGGATATCAGGTATAACAATACATTATGGTTAGTAAGAACTAAACCAATGTTAGTATTAACAGAATCGAAGATCACGTGTATTCATCCAAATACATATTAATGTATAATATGTGCAACATAACATTAAGTAACAGAAAAGTTAATATGCTAACAGCATGCCAGTAAAAGGTAAAACATAGGGCCAACAAAATAGTTAGTTTAACAAATATGTTAATATTGCATCATAATAAAACATAACAATAATCAACCACATTTCCCAATATATAGTTAGTTTAACAAAATATATTATTATTAAATCATAATAAAACATATCAATAATGAAAGACATTTTTCCAAAATTTTGTGTAACAAATTATGTTAATATTAAATCATAATAATAAAGAACAGTAATAAATAAAGACAAGGGGTGGGGAAGACAAAAAAAAATCCATTACTTACGTTGCAGTCTATATTCCTCAGTACACTGAAATATATACTCTACAAGTGTGTAGTGTCAGGTTTGAGTACAGTGGCCACAATTCTCATATAACTGATGTAGCATGTACATACCTCTCAAATGGTTAGGATGGGTCAGTATGGGCCAAGCAATAACAAATGCAGGTATACCACTACACAGAACAGTTTCACATAATGTGGACTTACATAACTACCCAGGTTATCTGTAAAAGGCTTTGGTAATACATTGCATTCCAGGTATTAATTTATCTGCTAATCATGTGACAGATGGATTAAGCAATTTTAATTATATCATGAGAAATTGTGACACTTGAGAGGCATGTTAAGTACAGTAAGTAAATTAGACAGGTATCATGCCTTAGGTGGCAAGCATGGGAGTAGGACCCAATAGCTGTGACTGAAGGGGACATCTGCAAATAATGTAATAACTGACTGCAGCAACTTAGTACAGACATGCAAGGGATACAGCCATACTGGTATTACACAACTTTATTTATGACTCAGCAATGCTGATGAACACATTCATGGTATTGATGTTAATATTCTGTGAAATCTAAACATCCTAACACCCTAACTGCTCATAATATGGGTTAGCTCATCCACATATTTGTTGTGTTCCCGGTGAGAGAGAAAATGTGAGCAATATGTAACTGATACTGAAAATTTAGTGCTATATATCACTGGATTCGAACCCAGGACTGTGTGTGGCAAAATGCACTGCATACAAAGCATTTAACTGACTGACCTACTGAGTCACTGCTGACTGTTGAGTGACTGATACTTGCCTGGAGATTACCTGGAATTATACTATGAATTGAGCAATACAAGTTACAGGACATTTCTCTGGCGTTGTAGTACTATTACAGTGTTATAGTAGACTGCAGTGATGGTAGAACATACACGCATGAAATACAACCATACTGCATATATGAAAAAAGCTGTATTTTAGAATCAACAATGCTAGTGAACACATTTTATTGTTATTGGTTTGAAATATCTATGATGTCCAGACACAATATCTGCCCATGGATTGGGCTACCTCACCCATATACCTTTATTACCTGCTGTCTGAGGAAGAGAGAGGATTATGTGACTGATATTAGCCTGGAGACAGGCTTGGACACTACTATGGGTTGAGCAATACAGTTTGCAGACCATTAGATTTGCTGGCTACAGCTATTACAGTGTCACACTTAACTGCAGCAACCTTACCATTGCTAATCAATGCATATAGGTCTACTGCAATGGTTTTGACAAAACACAATCCTGCTGAACAACGTTTTGCTTACTGTCATTGGTATTGCTAATGCTTTACTGATATATAGTTCTTATTGTTCATTTATTGCACTACAACTCTGATTAACAGTTTGTTGCACTACAGTTCTACATGGCTATTTATTGCAGTACAGTTTTTCTTGTGTATAGTTTATTGCAGCAAATGCTTTTCCCTTTCTTGCTTATTGCACTACAGTTGGCATACTAAATCCGTACTTACTATGTTCATAGTGCAACCTGGCCAGGCACCTGGCAAGGGACTAGACATTGTGAGCCCTCTCAGATGCAGCTGTTTGGAGAGAAGCACACCATTATGCATACCTGTTTAGCAAACCTTCAGCTTGCATATTAATTAGACAGAGGAAGACATACTTACATTCTTGTGGAGCATTCCCAGCTCAAGCTTCCTAGACCCCAGGTGTCCAGGGTTCCCCGCTTCCTCCTTTTCGGGTCATCAAAATGCTGACAACACTGCTCACCTTTGTGGGGGGATACCAGTAACACTGGTGAGTTTCCTGGCCAAATGGTCCCAGGCTTCTGCCTTGCACTCTAAGCCCTGGAATCTGCCCTGCATCATCCGGGGTTCATGTTTTTTAATAACAAGCCTGGCCATGACCCTGGACTCCTGAATGCCCCACCACTGCACCTGAAAGCACACACCTTCACCAACCACTAGCCATACCAACAGTTGAATGAATTCCAATGACTGTTGCAAAATCCCCCCTATTGTGTTTAATATAGGCTGTTTTCTCACCCTTACACATCATTCAGCAACATTCAAAATGCACTTCATTGCTTAACAGCATGCAAACCAGCTAAGGGAAGCCAAGCAGTGCTTAAACATGCAGAACCATGGTTTTAGCAAGGCTTACCACCGTGCAAACATTTGTAGCTGTTAGCATATTTATGCACTGCTTAACATGATTGAGCAGTGCTTAACAGAGCACAGCAGTGCCAAAATTCACAATTCTGTAATGAAATTAAAGAAAAATAGTACATTAATTTACAGCCATATTCTGCATGTTATGGACTCAAACCTAGGACCTACTACACAAGACTATAAGTCTACCCATGGAGCTAGTTGGATGTTATAAAACCTCGTATACATTCACATATACTAGGCTACCTGTTAGCATTGCTGAGCACCATGCCACACCATGCAAACACATTTAAACACACCTATAAATAAATAATTAATTACATCCAGTTTCTATTTGTAGATGTCTGGCAGGTGTCTGTCATGTATATATGAGCTTTGCTCAGCTCTGCTGTGTTCTATACCATGCAAACGTCAATGAAAAAATACATATATTTAATTATGATAATTAATTATATCCAGTTTCTATTTTTCAGTGTCTGCCAGGTGTCAGCTGTCTATATGTGAGCACAGCTTGGCATTGCTACACTTCACACTGCGCAAACATGCAGCTAAACAAAACAAATATAAAAATATTAAAAAAAAAGACATCATACAACAAACTTGTTAGACAGTTGGCACATTTTACAACATTACAACAGTGGCAGGGAGCAATACAGGAAGCCTCGTACTCATCTGCAGCTATGGGTAGCTACTACATGTCTCCCTACACTGATTCTATATCCATGTTCCTCAGCTCCTTCTTGGCAGTGTCCCATCATTAATATGCATGGCATACTGCTGAGGGGGAACCGTGGCCATGTACATGGATACTTTCCATGTAGGCTCTACACTGTGCCTACACAGAGTTTATTAAATCCTGTGGATAATTTATACAGACGTGGCATGCAAACAAAAATTGGTAAAGTATTTGTCTCAAAAGAGTTAGTTTCTAAAATAAGGAAAGCTATAATAGCATACTGTTCCTTGTCAGACCATAATGCTACAACATTTAGTATACAGTGTAAGACAAACAGATTAATTTCACATATTAGAATATCAGTTTATAAAACAAAATTAAAAGAATTCAAATATTTTTTTAAAAGAAGTACATCAGTAATACTGGAGAAGTCTTGGATATTATCCTATGGGATAACTGAAAAGTTTATATTTATAGTAAAATATATATTCATACTCACATAAAAGAAAAGAATGGGATAAAGAATGTTTAGCCCTACAACTTAAAACTGATAAGTTAAAGATACGTATACAAAAAGGTAATAAGGACTTAGAAACTAAACTTAATAATCTAAGTTTAAAATATGCTGAGATTTTTAAGTCATAAGGTATCAGTTAACTAAGAAAATTGAATTACAAACATATTCTTGAAATTCAACTATGCTACATAAACTAATAATTAGATCTAAGAAAATTAACATAACTAATCATACAAATAGTACTATAAATCAAAATAGCAAAAAGGGAGTTACAAATAGAAAATATATAAGAATGTTATAGAAGTTACTATGAAAACTTAAACACATCTATTAATATTAAATATCAAGAAAATACAATAAAAGCTTTTTCAAATAAAAATATTCACAATAGGCTAACTTTAGATCAGGCCTGTATTACATGATTGAACATTTAGTTGATTAAACACCTAAATGTCGACCCATAAATGTCGAGCACTGACAATTGCAAATGGCCATTTATGCAAATGTTTTCCCTGGGAAAAAATTTGCTTGGCCATCAATGGTAATTTGCCCTTTTCCCCAATGTAGAGAAATCTTGGAGTTGCTATATTTAGTTAGGGGATGTGGAGGGCATAGCCTCCCATGTCAGGGGGTGTGGGGGGTGAAGCCCCCCCCACTTGGTTAGTGTTTAAAGGTTTGTTTTGTTTCCTAAGACCAAGCAAATTTTTTCCCAGGGAAGATATTCACGTAAATGGCCATTCAGGGTTTTAAGGGTTCGACATTTATGGGTCGACGTTTAGGAGTTCAATCACCTAAACATTCAATCACGTAATATAGACCCCTTTACTTCAAATAAAGATTAAAGAAAATAAACAAAAAGAAAGGCACAGTAATCCAGTAGTTGTATCCAGGTTTTAATCCACACCAAACACGGAAGGTAAAGAAACAGACTCCACACATAAAATAACGCAGCAACAAATATCCTTTATGTTTTTGTCAAAAACTTCCTCAGAATGAAATAGCCCTAACAGGTCCATCCTATATATACATATGTTGTTTAAAAATATCCAGTAGCTTCATCCAACTAATTAATTATGGTTAATTAAATAAATGAATGAATTAACATTGTTAAAGTGTGAAAAGGAAGACATAATGTACTATAAAATTACATATATTGTTAAAATCATTTACAAATGATAAGTAATAAGTTTAAAACATATAAGTTTGTATATAAAAACACATTAAAATTAATACAGGTTTTAAAATGACTTTGAATGCTACGATGTGTTAAAAAATTATTATACAACACCACCATCTTGTGGTGAAATTGTCATAAAATTTATAAATATATGAATTTAATTTTAAAATAGAAATAAGGAACACACTCTTGAAACCCTTGAAAACGGGTAATAAAATCATAATACATATATTACTCCTAATATAAAAATATTTAAGATATCTTATAATTTTGCAGATTTTAATTTCAAAACAGGTTTTAAAGAAGCTATTTCATTTAGACCAGGGAATCTGCTGGCATCTAAAATTAGTTGCCAATATAACTCTTATACTCCAAATGAGCTTCCCATGGTCCTCCCTAAACCAGGGTAACTGCTGGCATCTAAAATTAGTTGCCAATATAACTCCTTATACTCCAAATGAGCTTCCCACGGTCCTCCACTAGGGTCAGGGGAACTTCATCAGAACAGTCATTGCACTTCAGAACCTTCCTTTTATACTGAATCAATTAACTAGTCGTTACACCCATAACAGCATTTAAAGTGACCAGTGCTTTTTACAAGAAACATCACACAACAATTTGAATGCAAACAGTAAAAATCACTTAAAAAGTATGTTACTATAAAATATTACTAAAAACCTAATAAAATAATCATATTCCATGCAGGAGTGGCTATACTGCTCCTGCATGGAATTTTAAGCTTCATGAATCCTGTGGATATATATATTTTTAAAAAGTCTTTCTGTCTTACCAACATAGTAAAGCCCACATCCAACACATATCCCAATGTATACAACACCTCTTATGTTACAATTACCTTTTTGCAACCTAATTTCAAAGGGTATAACTTCTAAAACAAGGGTGTTATGCCTTAATATGTACTGATATTGGTTGCAAGCTCCACAACTAGTGGGCCCTTTGTTGGGTATAATATCTCTATTAATGCTTTGTTCAAATAGTGATTTACAATTCTTACCTGTCTTGTAAATAAATCTGAGGTCCCCACCTGCATATTTCATAACCTCCAAATTGCTCTTAAAAATAGTCCAATTCCTGACCACTATTTCTTTGACTACCTTACTATTCGATGCATATGGAATCACCATCCCTATTTTTGCAGAATGCCCTTCCTTATCTGCTTTGTTGGATATCTCTCTACTACCCAATAATGGCTTAAACTTAGTCCCCCAACCTCTTTTTAGTTCACCACTAATATCCACTATTAGTTTTTTAGGTGACCCCCTTTCTATAAACAGTGAACTGATTTTGGTTGCTTCCATTTCAAATAATCCCAACTCAGAGCACATACGTGCTGCCCTGACTAATTGCCTCTTGTATATATTTCTCTTGGTGTAACCAGGATGACAACTCTGAAAATCTGAATAATTGTTAGAAAAGGTCTCTTTTCTATATATTGTTGTAGTGGATTTTCTCCTAATATTGTCCTTACTAAGGGTGATGTCCATATCATTTATGGCCTCATTGAAATTGCCAGTAAACTTGAGAAAGGATGGGGTGTTACTAATAAATTCTAAAAAAGATTCATTATTGTCTTCTTTATTTTTCCAAATTATAAGGATGTCATCCAAAAAACAGAGAAAAAGAAAATGCTGTTAAATATTAATTTGGCCTCCCAAGCATATAATACCAGGTTAGCAAATATGGGTGCACAACTTGCACCCATAGCTACTCCCCTGAGTTGTTTAAAATAGCTACTTCAAAAGTGAAGTAGTTATTGGCCAGAATCACTTCCATAGCCAAAATAAGAAATTTAATCAAGGTTTCATCATAACCTGGTAAGACTTCATATTGCTTCTTCAAATAATTGTATACCTTCCTGATGGGGGATGGATGTAAATAAATCAACAATGTTGATTTTAGCAAAACCCATCTAGTCACTGTACCATCCATGTTCTATTTTTGAGAAGAGGTCCCATGAATCCTTAAGCATATAGTCAATTGGTGCTATGGCATGTTTTACTACCCTGTCTATAAACACCCCTAAAGAATATGTAGGGCCATTCTGCGCAGATATTATTATTCTAAAAGGGGGATGTTCTATATTTTTATGGACTTTGGGTATGCCAAAAGCCACCGGGATTAGTATATGTTCATGCTTTAAAAATTCAAATACTTCTTCCAAAATAACTTCTTGAAACAAAGAGTCCTCCAAAAGTAGTTGAAATTTTCTATGAACTATATATATTTTGTTCTTGGTAACCTCAAGATATTTGTCAGTCTCATAAAAAAATCTGAAGCAGTGAATTTATATAGTCCATTTTGTTGAATAATACAACCCCCCCCCCCCCCAAATCAGGCTTCATGAATCTTAATTCATCATTGTAATGAAACATTGTAATAAGCTCACTTTCTTCTTTTGTAAGGTTGTAATATTTCTTTGACATCTTATTGTTAATGTTACCATACATTGACGAATATAAATCCATAGAGCATGCCCCTTCAAATTCAGATATTGTCAGGTGCATAAGGGGGTTGAAACAACTTTTTTTCTTTAAATTTATCCCAGTGTTCACATTGGATGGAATACTCTCATCTTTAAAAAAACACTTTCATATTTAACCTCCTTGTAAACAGTTTTAATTCAGTCATAACATCTACCAAACTGGCTTTAAAGCAGGGTACAAACTTAAATCCTTTACTTAACAAGGTAAAAAAGCTATTACCTACCTTTAAGCCAATGTACTTAAATATCTTAAAACTGCCATACTTAAATACCCTTCCTTCCTTAATAATATTTTTCTCCACAGAACTCGCATCAAGGTTTAATTGATGATTTAATTCATAAACCTCGATCATCTCCCCCTCCCTCTCCCCCCCTCGGGGTCCGAGGTTGTTGAAAAAATTCCTTTGTTGATTTTTATTTTCCAACCATTCTGACCTTCTTAAGGGTGGGTATTCTCTCTCATACTCATCCATCTCCTCATCATAGTAATGCCTAGGTTGGATGCGGGCATTACTATGCTGGTAAGAAAGAAAGACTTTTTAAAAAAAGAATATATGAACATATATATATATATATATATATATATATATATATGCTATACAGAGAGCCAACACTAGTAATGCCCTATTTAGACAGCACTGACTGCTCATTTTTTTTTTTTTAATTCAAATTTGTTATTTTAGAGGTGGTCCCCAAGTACCCTAGAGATAGTTGGAGGTAATTGAACTTAGAATTAACTAAATTATGATGGCAAATGAGGTTGAATATAGTTATGGCACCTGACATCAAATATACTATCTCCTTATTACCAGTGCTTAAAAAGATGGGGCTAAAATTATAAATTATTACAGCACCACTTCATATAAACATATGTAATTTTGTTTTCCTGGTGCATCCCATCTATTATGGCTGTTTTGTAACATAGTATATTTTATAACATATTTCATTAATATATTATACATCTCAACATTGTGTTAACATTTTATTTTTACATCTTAACAGCATATGCTTTTTTATTAGGTTCTAGTAATATTTTATAGTAACATACTTTTTAAGTGATCTTTACTGTGTGCATTCAAATTGGTGTGTGATGTTTCTTGTAAAAAATCACTAGTCACTTTAAATGTTGTTATTGGTGTAACAATTAGTTAATTGATTCAGCATAAAAGAAAGGTTCTGAAGTGTAATGGCTGTTCTGATGAAGTTCCCTTGCTTTTTGTTGAGGGACAAAAGCGCTTAATAGACTTTTTATTTTTTGTGATTTAGTCAATAAACTCAACTGTTCCAATTATCTGGATTTAAAGTTTTGTATTTTGAAAACATGAATTTGACTTGACTCTGTGAAACTACACTAGAGGTTTTGCTGTTTATCTCTTTGTTTGCTGGTATGATGTACTTACTGCTTAAAAATGGTCAATGGTCTACAATGTTTGCGCATTGCTAAACTCTGCTTAAACATGATTGTGTGAGTTTGCACATCACTAAACTGGTTTAAACTGGTCAAAAATCGGAATGTAGAGTGCATGCATACTTTATACAGGTCTGCTGTAGGTCCAGCATGTGTGGTTGACTAATTATTATGCATATAACCTGCCTAGATTCTAATTAACATAATTTACTGACCCTACTTTATTGTGCGATGCAATGCTTTGCTCTGTGCCATGCAACAGGGTCTATATCAGAACATCAAAGTATTAAAACTTCGAATGTTCTGATATCGAATACTATTCAGCGAACACTAAGAATAGCAAAGCTGCAGAACAGCAAATTCTTTCCTCAGGAAAGAATTTGGTTGGCCGTTTCTGTGGCTTCACTATTCTTAGCCTCTGTGATGGAAAGTTACGGGTTGGGTTCAGGTAAGTGTGCAATTGTTTGTATGTTAGGGTTAGGGGCAGGTTAAGTGAGTTAGGGTTAGGGCATGGGTTAGGTGTGTGTGCGATAGTGACACACTTTAGGGTTGGGACGGTTTAAGTAAGTTAGGGTTAGGGCACAGGTTAGGTGAGTGTACAATAGTGACGGACCTTAGGGTTAGGGTTTGGGTTAAGGTAAGTGAGTAGATAGTAGTGTATGTTTAGTTTAGTGTAGCATTAGATGTAGGAATTTAAGTGTATGTGTGCGGTTGCTGTTTGTTTGATGTGCTTGTGTTGTGTGTATGTGTTTTGGAGCAGCAAATTTTTTCCATGGGAAAAAAAAAACGCTATTCTGAATGTTCGATATGTTCATGTTTAGATGTTTTGGGGCTGATGAAATAGCATTTGCTATTTTCATCTCTCGATAACGTGATATAAACGCATGCAACATAGCTTATACAAAAGTCAAAATCAATAATTGAATATATATCCAGTTTTAATTACTTGTTACCTACATCATCATTATGACCTGGGTCATCTTGTTCACACGAACATGCTGAGCTATGTGGTGTGCCATGCAAACATGTGCACTGGGAATTAATCTTAAAATTAATAGGACACACCCCCCTGCTGGCATCCACATCCAGTGGAAATATTAACATGGTGTAGGAACCTACATGAAAGAGATTTACGGACATGGTTCCTCCTTTTACTGATTCAACAAATTCATCTAATTTGCATACATATCCATGTTGACAGCCTGGTAACTACAAGGTTCCATAGCTGTATGACCTAGGCAACAGCACCAATGCACCACTGTATGGACCCAACACAACATACTATAATACATTTCTGACAAATATTATAAATACTTTTTATTCTTTTTTTTTTTTTTCAATTAAACATGTTTGGGTACTGTGGCACATAGCTCAACCATGCCGAAATCATTAAAAAAATATTTTTACATATTTATTTGTATTTTCAGACATCCACAATGCATTTTCACACATCCGTGTATGTGATCTAATAATTTCAGGGGAGTTATGTCCATATTTGTGGAATTTCACACCCCTTTCTTGCAGTGTACATTACTGTACATGGAAAATTCTCGCATACACTACATATACGGACACAGGGTCTACACAGATGCCTTTCTTCTTGTTGAATCACTCCACCTGGGTCATTCGCATAAGAGTCACCTGCTTATGAGGTAATTTGCATTACACAAAACTTTTCTTGTTTGCTCATGCTTGCGCACCACTAAGCGGTGCTTACTGACTCTAAAACCATTCGCACTTGTGTACGTATTGCAGCGTGATGCATACACAAAAAAGAAAATTGCGTAGACTTTGATGAATTCCCCTGAATACGTTTATGGTTATGCCCAAACTCTTCTCAAAATCAAAAACAATACACTAGTATATATGCTTGAAAAAGATAAAAATATTCTAAATTTCATAATCAGATTTTGCCAAATAATTTTATGTTTATTAAAAATTTACTTTTTAAAATCAACAGCAATATATCAAATTCAAATTATATTAATAATACTTTAAACACATTCGGAAACTTAAATTATGAAAATCCTAACTTAAAAGCCTGGGTACTTTCACTTTTCCCTATTGCTTTTATAGAAGATCTCTAGGACTGTTCAAATATGAACACAATGTTAACCCTAAAAAATAAAAATATAATTTTTTGGAATCAACTATTAAATGAAAAGCAAATTTACACATTTAAATTTTTAATAAAAAGATATGCCCCGGGATTCAGGAAATCGATCTTTCTGTACAGGAACAGTGTAGGAGCTCCTGCATGGAAAATGGCCACCAAACGATTCAGGATAGTTTCGTTTTTACTTGCATGAGCGGTTCTACACTGTTCTAGCGAGGAAAACCGGCAAATATGCAAATCACCTCATTTGCTGGTGAAAACCATGCAAGTGAGGTGATTTTGCAATCCACCAAGCTGCCAGGTCTCCATGCTAGAACACTGACAGTGCAGAAATGTATTCAGAAAATAACTAAGTACATTTCTGTCACTGACAAAACAGAGGCATGACAGCTCGTGGAAAAGCATGTATTATGTACATTAGGCATGCCAATGGCCAAATATAAGGCCATTGGCATTGAAAAGTGATTAATTAGTATGAAAATTAAACTTTTGTTTTTTTGGCCAATCTTGGCTGTTTAAGCATAGGGCAGTGGCGCACAAATGGGATTGTGCCAAAAATAAAAAAGAAAACAATGGGAAAACTTAATTTTAAATTACATCTGCATTTTGCAATTATAGTCAATGGCATGCAGAATGCAAACAATATCAGGGAGCACTAGTTGTCAAGGGGAAAGGGTCCGTGTTAGTGAAGTAACTAACGACCTACACACTGGGGTATGCAAATGAGGGGAGTTATACTGAATCATAGATTTCTTCAAAGTATCAGCTTGTACCTAACCGTGTAGGTGCAGCAATGCAACAGTGCAAGTGTAAGAGCTGAATGACTTCATAAGAGGATGTGTCATGCTTGCTATAAGCATATCAGAGCTCTGTGGCCCGTGTTTGCCCTTAGCTAAGTACAGCTAAGGAAGGGGGTGTATCAGATATGCCTGAGCAGTGTGTGTACATAGCCTAAACAAGTGTGCATGCTGTGCACAGGGATTTAACCAAAAAAAAAAAAAAAGAAGAAGAAATGGCGGCACTGTTTACATTTCAGCACTTGGTATGTGTGGTGCACTTCAGGGCTTACATAGAGAGGAACTGGGATGGGGAAACAGCAGTAGGAAGGCAATCAAGGAGAACTAGCATAGCTGGCAGGTGGAATGTATCAGAAACAGCCAAATACACATGCAGCAGCCCAGCACACTACTATAAACTATGCAAACACCTTTCAGACAGATATTTGGGGAAACAGCAGTAGGAGGGCAATCCAGGAGAACTAGCATAGCTGGCAGGTGGAATGTATCGGAATCAGCCAATTACACATGCAGCAACCCAGAACACTTCTATAAACTATGCAAACACCCTATAGACTGGTTTTTCCCAGAAACCCTACACCACCAGTGTACACAGATGGGGGATTTTTAACTGCAAAACTAACTAAAAATGTTAGAGGCTGCTGCTGCTTTACTCCATCAATATGTGCTAGATACTGAGGGTGCTGAGGAGGAGAATGCTGACAACCGACCCACAGTGAGGAGGAGGAGAAGAGTGTACACACCCAGGGTAACCTACCAGGGCCTACATGAGCTGGAGATAGTAGAGCACTATAGGGTGGACAGGGACATTCTAACAGCAAACCGTTGAGCTATGCAGGCCACACCTCAAACACAGAACTAATAGAGGGGAACCCATCCCAGTGGATACCAAGGTATGTGTAGGCTTAAGAATACTAGCCACAGGTACCTTCCAAAGTCCAACGGGGGATATCATGGGGGTCTCACAGGCATCAGCATCCAGGATACTCCACCAGTTCCTGGATGCCATGACACAACATGCCAATGAGCACATATATTTCCCCACCACCCATGAGGCATTGACCAGACATATGCACCTCTTCCACCGTATAGCAGAATACCCTGAGGTTGTTGGTGCTATAGACTGCATGCACATCCACATCAAAGCACTGCCCTGCGAGTGGGGTAGGGTCTACATAAACTGCAAGGGCTTCCCCTCCATCAACTGCCAGGTCATGTGCGATGCCCAGGGCATTATCATGAATGTGTGTGCTGGCAGCCCTGGAAGCTATCATGACTCCCACATCTGGCATTGCTCACAGCTGTATCAGGCATTTGTCAGGAGGAGAAATCCCATGTTGCCATCTAGTGGGGGTATGCTGGCTATGCACTGGAGCCATGGCTGATGACACCCATCAGAAATGCACACACACCCGAACAAGAACACCATAATGAGGCACACGCACAAACCAGGATTATTGTAGAGCATGTGTTTGGGATGCTTATGTCATGGTTCTGCTGCCTTGACATATCTGGTGGAGCCTTGCAGTTCTCTCCAGCTACATGCTCATAGTATGTGCCATGCTACTCAATATGATCCTGCAGAAACAGTTGCAGCAGGAACAGCATGGGGCAGGTCCACACAGGCCCCCACACCATTGCCAAGGCCAGCACAGGCACAGAGGGACTCAGAGGAGGAACATCCTGAGACTGCCCCTGTAGGCATGCCCAGTATGCCCAGGCCTTGGCAAGAGGCAACACATAGCACACACACACTGACACTGTAGGGACTCAGGGACTGATACCTCTCTCCAACTTGCACATACAGTAAATGGGATGCCAAACAAGTCAGTACCTGAGCTTTACCATGTAATGGGAGTGTACTATGTGCATCCAACATAGTCAGCCCTCCAGCATTATTCTCAATACAGCAACAAGGTAAGTCACTCTTCCTATCAATTACCAAATGGAGTAGTATGTTCTCATAGTTATATATATGATATGATGCAAGCATGCAAGGGAATTGGGTGTCTGAATGGGATAGCAGCAGACAGCTATATGGGACAGCAGGAAATTCATAACAAATACTGGTGTCAACATACTAGGCAGCACTACAGATGGTGACAACCCCCACCTCAGTACATGTGATGGCCCAAATAAATGTTGGTGTCAATAGGTCACACACATGGATGTCATTGAGGGTCACATACCCCCCACCAGCCTCACACAGCAGGAAATACCAGTACAGTCATTGCAACTGTTTAAAGTCTGCAAGTGTGCACCCCCCACAATCCCACGGTGAAATGCAGCACTCTCAAATGGCCTACAGTCCTCTGGCAAAGGCCCATTTCTCACTCATAGTGCCAATATACAGAATGTCAGGGGGTCCCAACTAACAACCTAACACAGTAAACAGAAAACAAATTCAAGACCATTTTGACAAATGCTATTAGCATGCCTCCCCATGTCCTACTGCACGGATGGTGGACCAGGCCATAAATATTACTGGGATAAAGGCCCAACTATAGGGATACCTCTGGAATATTGCTCACATAATGTTAGGAAGAGGGGAGAATAAAAAAGGGGGGGTGTAGAAGCATGGATGTGAAGGAGTATGTGAAGTCTGAAACTCTAATGTCTGCCAATACTACTCTCTGACTGCAAACCCATGAAGGAATAGCCACAAAACTGCTTGTAAACCACAATGTGAAGGTAAACTGACCAGATATATGAGTCCTGCGTCTGGATAATCTGGGTGTTTTTGTACAGCTGAGAGGTATGGCCCCAGCAGGATATGGCCATTTCATGAAGTTGAGAAGAGCACAAGGAGGGGATCCCCAGCCAGCATACTAACAAGGTGCTGGACCATTTACATAGAGCCAGCAGTCTATTGTCTGTAGCTACCCCTCCACAATGGCAGGTCTGTGCAAGAATGTGTAGTCTATATGCCTCAGAATATTGGTCTCAACTTCATTCATTTTGTATTTCCCCGGTAAATAACTGTGAGCAAAGAATGATAACATGTCACACAAGCAGCACAGACAGCAATAGTTACAGTATGCCCCATATGTTACACCCATTGTGTCTCCATATTGGCAACCTATCTTCAGATATCCTGCAGAAACAGTTTGCTAGGTGTAGCCATAGCACACAAAATCCAGAACTGGAGTCCAACTCTCCCTGGAATGGATGCATACACTCAATATAGAAGGTCATACTGGGCATGCTCCTACACTTAGATAAATGAAGCCCATGTCTCACAACACAGTGGACTATAGATATCGGTTATTTGCAACTGACTGTGCACATACACCAAATTGTACACTACTGATACTTCATGCATGTACATTGGATAGGAATACTCACACGTATCTAAGGCCTACATAATATAATATGTCAAACATACACAACGACTGTTATGAGTGACTGCATCATGACTGTTAGATTTCTGCTGCTGAGCAGCATGACCCTCAGATTGCATACATGTGTAGCTGTTATGGTGGTAATAACATTAGGAGCATTGCCTAATAAGGCACGACACTTAGCCAGCAAATGGAAACCCAGCGATGACAGATGTAGGACATCTATGACAAGTCATTGAGTTCTGTCAGTCATGTCACCAGCAGAGAGGTACTGGATCCCCTGAGAATGACACATACCACGTAAGCCAATGTTGCAGTCAATCATCTGTTGATAGTACTGCAGCATCATTCTTGGTGATAGCGGTACACTGCCCAGGGCTACTGTCACACCTACCTGGACCACATAATCAGAGAATTCAACCATGTCTCTTGTCATGTAGTTCAGGGAGGTGTGGCCCAAGTAATTCACACCCACATAGATACAGAGTGAAACTCGTAGTTGTTGTGGAGTGCTATGACTGGGGTTCAGGTGCCAAGGCAGCGAGACATTTCCTTGTGGTGTATTTGACTGGGGACACATGGCTGAAGTGACATTCAGCTGCAGAGAAATATGGCTGTTTACAAATTTTCTGTGGACAAAGAGAAGCACACAATGCCATTCCCACAGCTTTAATAAGCAAGTGCATGGAGGCAGAAAAATAATGAGTGTTGTGCTCAATGTACAGTACATACTTAATTAACTACAACATGTAGAAGTGTACTACAGCATGGAGGAAATCCTGCAGGCTACTATAATCACCTTTATGCTCGAGTATGCGTTTTAGGTAATGTTCCCTAGACACTGTAAAGGGGTAAGTGTCCACACACACCAATTATAAAGGCGCTGCCCATTGTGCACTGCATTTGTACTGCCACTGACATGGCCTCTGGTCAGCTTGTTGCTGATGCCTGCCATATTGCCTACTGTCTCATGTTCTCTTGGGGACCATATACATTGTTTTCCCCCTGTGCATTTGGTTATTGAAGTTGTGGGCATGGCAACACATTATTCTCTTTGCTCACAGAGAATTTGAAAAAAGCCATATTTCTCTGCAACTGACTGTCACTTCAGCCATGTGTCCCCAGTCAAATGTACCACAGGGAAATGTCTCACTGCCTAGGTGCCTGAACCTGCCATGACTGGCTGTGTCATGTGTTGGATGCTGGCATGTGATAGATATTTGGCTGTTACCTGCTCCATATTCAACTTAGTAAGTGGGATATGTATGTGCCTCAGTACTGAGTTACCCATGAACACTGTATTGTGCAAGGTGGTTAGCCTTAGGAGCTTAAGTTGAGGAATACACTGTGAAGGTTAAATATGTGTCCCTTGGCATGTGCCATATTGCAGTGTCTGAGTGGGTGTCTGTCTTACTGGTCTGTGCTGTTTGGGTAAATGTCCATTGAGTGTCTCTGGGAAGGTGGGTGTGTGGCTTTTCACTGTATCTCATGGCTGTCAAAGTGGGCATCATGGTGAGCTATGTGTTCCACATGGTGTGGTGCAGGTGTTGATCTTATCCTCTTGATCCGCTAGTCCAATATTTGCTGGAGAGTGCATATGCCCACATTGGGTGATATATGGGTAACCCTCACAGGTCTGAGTGTTTGGGGTTGAGAGGGGAGGGTTGTCTGTGGGCATGAGGCAATTACAACAGTGCCTCAGAATGGAGAAGTGTACCAGATTAATGAGTGAAAGCACAGATAACTGCCCTTCAAACATGCCAGGAAGGGTGGACATAACTAGTAAATAATGGGGCTACATCTGTGAAGAATGAGTACTGCTGACAGCTTCTGGGAATGCCACACTTCTTGATACAATAGCCTGGTGAAGTGCCAAGCCATAATGCTAGTTGAAGTGCAAAAGAGAAATAAATAGTATGATGTATGGGTGGAACAGAAGGCAGACTGTCCGCCACCGTAATACTTTACCAAAGCTGTGCAGTTATCAGCAGCTTTGGCCATTTGAAAGTTTAGTAAGCTCTGTAGTATGTGTGGTAACTGCGTAATACTGTAGTAGACATGCCTAAATAGGCAGGAGTTGTAATCCCAATACTGTCAAGTGTGTGTGTATGTGTGTGAATCATGTACTGTCTGGCTTATACAATTTTTGACCTGTGTACTACCCTTTACACTTCACATCACTCCAATTTAGTAGTCCTGGTGATGTCATCTACCTTAGAAGTACCTTTGGAATAGGTGGAAATGTATAAGCTCTGTGGTGTGTTTGATAACTGCATAGCCCTATAATACGAATACCTAGAGAAGCAGGATTTTTAATCTCAATACTGGCAAGTATGTGTGTGTGGGAATCATATACTGTCTGGATTATACCAGTTTTGACCTGTGTACTACCCTTTACACTTCCGTTCACTCCACTTTAGTAGTCCTGTTGATGTCATCCAACTTAGAAGCAGTGGCGGCTGGTGACTTCAAATCAAAGGGGGGCTGCAGGAGACAGCTGAATAGGTGGGGTCAAGGGGAAGGGGTGTGGCCAACCAGAAAGGGGAGGAGCTACGTGTGTTGCCTGTCATTCTTTTTATGTAGGCAAAACTACCCGTAGGTTAAGAGAACGCATCATTGAACACAAGTCCGAGATTAGGAGGTGCTGTGAAAGAAATGCATTGTATAAGCACGTAGCTGAGTTTGGGCAACAGCATTTCTTTAAATTTAGGGCTATTGACTCAGTCCAGCCTATGCTTAGAGGTGGGGATATGAATAACCACCTGGAAAATAAAGAATATGAGTGGATTTTGAGACTGGCAAGTGATTCAGCACCTGGCTTGAACAGTATGGTCAGCCTCAAACCAGTTCTGGTTAGGTTGAGTAGAACTAGGCTGTGATTACTCTATATTTTATATTTTATATTTTCATGTCCTCAATATATGTTTTTAATATATATTTTAACTTATGTGTTTTATTATATGTGCTTTATACTGTTTATTTAGCATTTATTATGTTTTGAATTTTAACTTTGTTATGTTATATGGATTTTGTCATGTCACATGATTCTTTGGGCTGCTGGTCATGTGACTGTTTTGGACCTGTATTTTAACAGTGACGATCCTTGTATGTATTAGTATTGATGAAGGATTGTATCCGAAAGCTCTTATGTTTTTCATAAAGTGGTTTTCCTATTAAGTGTCAAAAGCCCAAAAAACAGGGACACAAACATTGCTTGTATAATCTTGGAAAGTTGCTAGAACCATACATTTTACTGCAAAGCTCCCTGTGCAAAACAGAGCAACATACCACTACGCCAAATCAGCTGCTTTGTAAAAGAGGAAGACTGAAACTTAAATGGCTATCATTTAGTGAATTCAGTTCTCACCATAGCTGTCAACCTCTTAGTACAAAACACCTGGGCAAACCCAGTAATGAGACAATACAGCCCTCAAACATTCAGTGAATTCAGTTCTTGCCATAGCTGTCAACCTTAGCACAAAAAACCTGGACAAAGCCAATAATGAGGGAATACAGTCCCAAAAATAGGGACAAATTTCAAATATTCATCTTATAAACTTAGAAAATTGCTAGAATAAAAGGTTGTGTTATGGTTGTGTTACTATGTATTTTCTGAAGAACATGAAGTCTGAAATTCAAATGCCTGTCAATTTTACTGCTGACAGAATAAAAACAATTTTCAGCAGCGACCCAGGGAGAAATACTGCAGACACATCTGTGTAAAATGACAGGGCACCGGAGCAAATCCACACAAACACAGGGAGGAGATGCAGACTCCACACAGAAGGCACCCCAGCCAAGAATCAAACCAGAAAACCTATAGCTGTGAGACAACAATACTACTACTGCACCATCAAATATGCAAGGACTTAAACATTCAGAAACCTGAAGTCTGAAATTCAAATGCCTGTCAATTTTATTTAACATTTGTTAATCAGGACAGTCTGACTTGGAAAAAAAAAAATTCAGAGGCCCAGGAAGAAATAATGCAGACATGTCTTTGTAACATGCGAGGACACAAAAGCAAACCCACACAAACACAGGGAGAAGATTAGGACCCCACAAATAAGGCACCCCAGCCAAGAAGCAAACCTGAGAACCTGCAGCTGTGAGGCAACAATGCTACAACTGCCCCATCAAATATCAAGCATTGCAACATTTACAAACCACAGATATTATGAGGAACAGATCAGATCAAACATGAGGCAAAAATCTGCAGTTTTTTTCACAAATGGTGGTGGGTAGGGAATTAAGGTCTTTAACACCTGCATACAAGGTACAGGGTTCAAGCCTGAGGTATTCCCTACCACACACACAAACACCTGTAGTAGCAAACCACAAAAGCTAAATATACTGCACTGGGTGCCAAACAGTTGTCATGAGAGTCCAATCAAGACAAAATGAAGTGTAGAAGAATAAAAATATTTCAATGCATTGGCTGCATGACAGTTTAATATCTAGATGGAAACAAAAAAGGTTGCGAGGCATGAAAAAATAAATTACTTTTTTTTTAAATGCATTAATGGAATGCCAGTCAAAATCAAGTATAAGAAAAACAAGCAGCACTCAACTCAAACCACTTCTTGTACTGCAGTTCTAATTATAATTTATATTCAGCTTTATTAAAGTAACAAGTAACATGCTGAAAGTAGAAATCTCTGATGCCCCCACTTGTAAAAATGTTCCTTATCCAAAAAAAGACCTGCTGCCTGGCATCTACTTGTTTCATGGGGAAAACATGATCAAAGTAAAAAAATGAAAAGCAAACAAGAAATAAACTCAAGATACATTGCTTAAAAGGATTACTGTACAGGTTATAGACCACGCGATTGGCATTCGGTTTATGGTTAAAGCCTGCAGAGATGTCTGTAAGTCTCCAAGTGTAATGAGACTCATAAAATAATGTAATTCTGTCCCTTATTACAAATACTGGCATATGCATTTCAATACCCAAGGCTTATACATTATCTAGTTAAGTATTCTCTACATGGCAACAGAAAGGCTTTCAATGTTGGCACTTCTTTAACAGTATGCTTATTAAAGCTTACTTGCATCTTGCAATCTCGGCAAAGCTTACCTGATGGTCATTAAAGTATTGCTACTTAAACACAGAGCAACAGGCACTTTGAGTAATAAGCATAAATCAACAGTACAAAAAATATGACAGAAACCAGACCATTCTGCAAAAATCAAGGACAGATGAAAAGCCACTCTAATACTTGTGTCTACCTTGGATGGGTGGGATTCTCTGCACATTTACACTGCATAACTACTCCTTGCCTTGCTTCGACACATCCAGAGTCACTACATGGGGGAGTGGGGTGTAACAAGTATGTGACAGTTTGAAATGTCTCTGGCTGACTTGTGATGGCCCTGACACCTATCAACCTCAGAGCAAGAAATCTGGACAAAGCCATACAAAGAAATGGGACAAAGGCCCAAAAATAAGGACAATTTTTAAAATATCGCTCTTATAACCTTAGAAAGCTAATAGAGGTCTTGCATTAGTATGAATTTTCTGAATGGTATGAAATCTGAAACTCAAATGTCTGTCATTATTTTCTAACTTCAGTCTTTAATTATTTGTCACTAATTTGCCAAAAAACACAATTTTATGAAAAATGGACCAAAAATGTGATGTAAAAATATAAAATAGCAACACAATACAGCTGGGAACCTGTCAAAGAAGGGACACTTTAATATTAGTACTGCTAACTTGAGCAGCTGACAAAATAAAATAATCTACATGCATTTCTGAAATAAAAGTAATCTGATTATTACAGTTATTTCTTAATTATAAACCCTCCATGTTTTCTTCCAAAATTGCTATTTTGCAGAGGGATCATTAGGGGAAGAGCAACATTTTGCATCAAAATCAGGGGCAGTTCAGAGGTTTGGCTATGCCTAATTCTATAAAGCAATTTATTTGCATGTACCTCTCAACCTGTTAATGCAATAAATCTGGACAAGGCCAGATATGTTGGGGAAACATATAAACAGTACTAAAAATTGCTCTTGTATAAACTGGGACATAAATCTGGACAAGGCCAAATATATTGGGGGGAACATATAAACAGTACTAAAAAATGCTCTTCTATAAACTGGGACAGTTGATAGAACAGGTCTTACTTTAGCATGCATTTTTCTGAAGGTTATGAAGTCTGAAACTAGGTGTGTCATTATTTAGTGACTTAATTCCTAAATGATTTGCCAGAAAACCACAAATTTTTATGAGGAACAAATCAAAAATAAGAAGCAAAACATCTATTCATTCTTTGAAAATCTGGACAGTTGGGAGGTATGGTTCAGTTGGGGCTGTCTAAGTTTGCCGCCCTTCCCCCTCACAAAACCCTGGTCGAATGGAGCCTCCCTGCAGCCATTCCAATGATCCATTAATTTGCTATTTCACTCCATTTACCATAAACACTAATGTGCATACTGATTTACTTCCATGATGATTTGAACTTCATTTGAAAGTTTTATTTTTGCATTTTACAGCGCAAACACTAAGACATAACAAACTTGGCATTAAACCTTCTCTGCCCTTGAAACTCACATTCACTGAAACAACATTAAAATCCACATTCAAAGAAAATACATTTTACTCGTGGCAGATAAAAATTAATTCTAGGCTGTTTTCAAATCATAGGCCCCTTGCATATGAAACATACATGTGCTCTTTGATACACCTTCTTATTGCTTTGAACATTTTTCCAGTAAACAATGAAACAAAACTGTCCAATTCAGAACATTTCATTGTTTGACATGTTAATGTGTCAACAGATCACTAAAGAGACATATAATTTCTTCCATAAGGACTGTGCACGGGTTCCCATAATTAAAGGACTCCCTAAAATACATAAAGGCCTCTTTCCACCACAGATGAGGCCGATTGTATCAGGTGATGGCTGGATAACAGAAAATGTTTCTGTATATTTAGAGAAAGTCCTGCGACCCACTGTAGATAAGGTAGAACATATTTTGAAAGATACGTATAACCTGTTAGACTCTCTTGAGCAATTAGATGTCTATTTAGAGAAAGGTACCCATCTTTTGATAACACTTGATGTAAAGAATCTGTTCACCTCTATCCCCAATGAAGCGGGAATACAGGCTGTCAGGGAACTTATGCTCACAGACACTAATTTTGGCAATGACAAGCAGATCCTGATTTGCCAGTTATTAGAACTGGTTTTGTCCTACAATGTTTTCTCATTTGGGGAACAATTATACCATCAACAGTGGGGAGTAGCTATGGGTACCCCGTGTGCAAACACGTATGCCAACCTGGTGGTTTATCACTGGGAGAAAGAACACCTGTTTACTCATGAGATGTATAGGAGAATGATCGTCTACAAGAGATTTGTAGACGATATCCTGATTGTGTGGGAAGGCTCTAAGACTGAGTTTGAGAGCTTTTTAGACCATCTAGAAAATACCAGTGACTTTTTGAGTTTCACAATGGAAGTTTCCTATACTGAAATTAGTTTTTTAGATGTGAGCTTGAATTTTCAGGCTGGTAAACTTGTTCCCACACTGTACAGGAAAGATTGTTGGAGAAACACACTCCTGAGTTTTGACAGCATGCATCCCAGGCATGTCTTTCCTGGGATCATCAAGAGCCAGTTTATAAGGATAGACAGAATGTGTAAAAATGAAGCCACCAGGTTGGAGCAGATTGACCTTATGGAAGAATTATTTGTAGAGAGGGGGTATGACAGGAAGATGGTTAAGGACATCAGATTTGATGTCTTCCATTCATCCAATAAATATCATACCCAGAACAAAGGAAAACTGAAAATGGTTCATTCAAATAATATAGCCAAAGACAGAGTTAGATTAACCATTACATATTCTAATGACTTTGTTGCTATAAGGAATATCATTTTAAAAAACTGGAGGGTATTAACAGTTGATTCAGATACATTAGAGTTAGTAGGCAGTAGACCAAGCTTTGCTTACCGCAACCATAAAAACCTGAAAAGGCTGCTATGTGATAGTACTAGGCCTGTAGCAGAGCCAGATGCCAATAGAGTGCAGGCTTTCGGCACTTATCCTTGTACTCATTGTAGTATGTGCAAGTATATTAGCAAAGATCAAGTGTTTATCCACCCCACATTTAAATATACATTTACACCCAGGTTCTATGCCACCTGCGAGACTCAAAGCTTGATATATCTTGCCACTTGTGACATGTGCCCTGCTTTTTATGTAGGGTTAACAAAGAGACAGTTGAAAAAGAGACTTTACAATCATGTGTATGATATTCGGCAACAGAAGGATCAGAATGCTCTAGCCAAGCATATTATCATGTTCCATACTCATACCTTCAGCTTCAGAGTACTTCAGATAGTAACTCAGAATGATAGAGGAGGGGATCATGTGAACTTTTTAGAAAAAGTAGAGCTGGAGTGGATTTTTAAATTAAGAGCACATACACCCCCTGGTCTTAATTTGTATGTTTTGCTTAAACCCATATTGAAGTCTAGGAAGTAGGCACTTGGGCTACGCTCTATACACTGGACAACAGTGCTATTTTACATGTTTCTTTTTTCTCCTTTTTTATATTTTATATGTAAATATACAATTTTTGCAATATGTATATAGAATGTCTGTTCATTTTGGTATTTTACTGAGCACATTAGTGCATGTACACATACATTTCTTTTCATACACTCTATTTACATATTTATTTGTCTGGGCAAACAAAAGACAAGTTCAGTGATGGCTTGGTTTTATTGTTATCAGCTTCATGCTTCTAAAATATTAGGTGTTTAGATATGTTTTATTTGTCTATGTTAGCAGGTATACCACCTGAAGGATTGAGTACAATCTTAACTATGATAATTCATGATTTAGGTTCTCAAGAGTGTTCAATATACACATATATATTTATGCTGGCTCTATATGCTTTACATGCATATATTACCATTTATGTTGTGTTCCCAAGCATTCTTGGCTGTTTTATTTTATTTTATTTTATTTCATTTCATTTCATCTTTTGCATTGAATTTATTATTATTATGTATTATATTATATTTATTCAATAGTTAGTAAGTTACTACTAACTAATTATTAAAGAATAATAGATTGTAACTTATTATTATTGTGGAGGAGTCTCGCTTTTGCGTCAATATGTTTATGTGCTTTTGTGTATAGAGAAGTTTCTTGACTCATACTTTTGAATTTTAGAACTCCAGTAATTGATTTATTACTTAATTGATTAATTAGATCTATAGCCATAGTTGTATTTAAGCAGAGGCTTTTTAATGTCACTTTGATCTGATGAAGCGTACGTAGCAGTACGCGAAAGCGCTTATCCTATGTTCTGTTCCTAATAAATCGTTTGGTTTCCTTTTGGAAGAGTGGTCCTGGTTTTTGATTCAGCATACATTGTTTTGTGGTGAGTCTCCAAGTGTCTGTTTGCCAATAAACACTAATGTGCATACTGCTTTACTTCTATGATGATTTGAACTTCATTTGAAAGTTTTATTTTTGCATTTTACAGTGCAAACACTAAGACATAACAAACTTGGCATTAAACCTTCTCTGCCCTTGAAACTCACATTCACTGAAACAGCATTAAAATCCACATTCAAAGAAAATACATTTTACTTGTGGCAGATAAAAATTAATTCTGGGCTGTTTTCAAATCATGGGCCCCTTGCATATGAAACATACATGGGCTCTTTGATACACCTTCTTATTGCTTTGAACATTTTTCCAGTAAACAATGAAACAAAACTGTCCAATTCAGAACATTTCCATCATAAAAGTCTACTCAAACTTCTACAGTCCACTATTATCAGTAAATATGCACAATTCTACAGTCCACCATTATCAGTAAATATGCACAATCAAACCAAATGAAGCAAAAAATAACCAGCAGAACAACGTGAGACAATTTGGCAAATTCGGTTGAACTCAGACAAATTTCCAGGGCTAAATGACACCATAAATGTTAAATGTTTTTTAAAATATAGGAAGTTGTATGTTGATAAAGATAGTGACACTAGGGCTTTGCTTATTTAACTAACCTATATATTTTTAATAGTGTTTGCAAGTGTTTGTGTTTTATTAAATTAATTAATTTTAATTAATTGTTAATTGTATTTATGTAATTAATGTGTCTATTTAAGAGTTGTTTGAAGTGATTTTCTTTGCATTCTGAGGAAGTCTTGTAATGTGACGGCATTAAAACTGAAGTACGCTATTGCTGGTGGATTTTTTGTCTCTTGCTTTGGCTTGGGTTTTGTTTTTGCTAAATATGCACAATCTCTGAAGCAGTAAAAAAGTCATCTAAATAATTCCATGTTAAATAAATCTGTAATGAAGAGGTTGGTGCTAGCAATCACCTTTATATTTCATGGTTTCATGGAACAATAAAGTGTCTGATGCCCCTGTGGAATAAATTGCCTAAATTACATTAAAATAAGCTAGTAATATTGCAATAGGAAATGGATGGCAAACTGATAACAGGCTCATAATTAGTATCTTAACTTTCAGCATTCACCCCTTATGGGAGTAGAACCAACAACCTTCTGCATCAAAAGCAAGCACACAGCCTGTTGTGCTATTAGCACTAAACTTCTCTTCCCCTGCAGCTCTCAGCTCCTTGTAAAATCTGCTTAATACTCAATTGCATCTCAACTTCACAGCACAAGAAGTCTGGAAAAAGCCAAATTTATTGGGGTGGGTCAAAAGGGCAAAAACCAGGGACACATTAAACATTGCTTGTATAATCTTGGAAAGCTGCTAGAATAAAATGCTGTGTTACCACGGTACCACCATACATTTTACTGCCAAAGTCCCTGTGCAAAAAAGAGTCAAAACATACCACTATGCCAAATCACCTGCTTTGTGAAAGAAAAATGCTGTGTTACCACCGTACATTTTACAGACAAGGTCCCTGTGCAAAACAGTCAAGAGCAACACACCACTACGCCAAATCAGCTGTTTTGTGAACGAGAGGAAGACTAAAACTTAAATGGCTATCATTTAATTAATTCAGTTCTCACCATAGCTGTCAACCTCTTAGCACAAAACACCTGGACAAACCCAGTAATGAGGGAATACAGCCCTCAAACATATTCAGTGAATTCAGTTCTTGCCATAGCTGTCAACCGTAGCACAAAAAAACTGGACAAAGCCACTAACAGGGTATTACAGTCCCAAAAATAAGGAAAAATTTCAAATTGTCATCTTATAAACTTAAAATATTGCTATAATAAAAGGTTGTGTTACTATATATTTATTGCTAGAATAAAAAGTTGTTTTACTATGTATTTTCTGAAGACTATGAAGTCTGAAATTCAAATGCCTGTCAATTTTACTTCTGATGGAACAAAAACAGTTTTCAGCAGAGGCCCAGGGAGAAATACTGTAGACACGTCTTTGTAAAATGGCAGGATACCAGAGCAAATCCACACAAACACAGAGATAAGATGGAGACTCCACAAAGAAGGCACCACAGCCAAGAATCAAACCACAGAAATTAAACATTCAGAAACCTGAAGTCTGAAATTCAAATGCCTGTCAATTTTATTTAACATTTGTTAATCAGGACAGTCTGACTTGGAACAAAAAACAATTTTCAGCAGAGGCCCAGGAAGAAATAATGCAGACATGTCTTTGTAACATGGGAGGACACAAAAGCAAACCCACACAAACACAGGGAGAAGATACAGACCCCACAAAGAAGGAACCCCAGCCAAGAATCAAACCTGAGAACCTGCAGCTGTGAGGCAGCAATGCTACTACTACACCATCAAATATCAAGCAAACAGACCCCACAAAGAAGGAACCCCCAACACTGCTACTACTACACCATCAAATATCAAGCAAATGACCCAACAAAGAAGGAACCCCAGCCAAGAATCAAACCTGAGAACCTGCAGCTGTGAGGCAACAATGCTACTAAAACACCATCAAATATCAAGCATTGCAACATTTACAAACCACAGATATTATGAGGAACAGATCAGATCAAATATGAGGCAAAAATCTGCAATTTTGTTACAAATGGTGGTGGGTAGGGAACTCAAGTCTTTAACACCTGCATACAGGGTACAGGGTTCAAGCCTGAGGAATTCCCTACCACACCACCATGAGCACCTGGGGCATTTACACACACACACACACACACACACACACACACACACACACCACATTCAAATAGGCATAACTTCATTCACACACACACGCCACATTCAAATAGGCATAACTTCATTCACACACTTCCCTACCAGTCCCACTCCATCATACATTCAAATAGGCATAAATTCACACACTTCTCTACCATTCTAAACAGTACTAATTAACCCTACCATTCTAAACAGTACTAATTAACACACTTACCTGTCCTTGCTGTCCATTCTCCATAATGTAATACAAATGTGCCCGCGCAATAATCCAAAGACCCATGAGATTCCCGCAATTCAAACCCTTCCTGATGAGTGAGACTGACTGCTGGTGTTGCAGTCCAGCCCAGACGCGTTTTCCCAGCGAGTCTGTGCACTTTAAAAGTGCACAGATGTTTCTCTGCCTGGAGCATGCGCAGCAGTCTGGACTACTGCGCATGCACGAATTTAAAAATTTTTTTTTTCTTTTTAGTTCTTTTGTTGAGGAGGCTGCAGTCCGGCAGTCCAATAGCACAGACCGCCCCTGCTTAGAAGTAGCTTTGGAATAGATGGAAATGTGTAAGCTCTGTGGTGCATCTGATAACTGTGTAGCACTAAAGTAGGAATGTCTAGATAGGCAGGAGTTCTAATCCTAATGCTGATAATTGTTTTTGTGTGAGGATCATATTGTGTTTGGCTTATACAATTTTGATGTGTATACCATACAATGCTGGTGACCACCTCTTGCTGCCATTACTTTATATAGTGTGGTAACAGCATTTGCCTCACATGCAGCTGGTTACACCATTGTACAGTCCTCTGTACAGATCTGTCTGGAATATCCATATGTTTGCAACCTGTACGTGGTCAGAAGTGGTCTGTGTGCCTTAACAATGCCTGTGTATCTGATATTATAGCCAAATTGGCCACAGTGAGTGTAATGACACATATGGCAGCATGAGGTATCATACCTGACTGAAGCATCCTGCTGATACGACATCTGCCACCCGCACAAGTGGCCAGCCTTTTAGGTGCAATACACAAGTCCAGATGCTTGGTTTTACAAGTGAACTGTTCCTGCTATGGGTCACAATAAAGGGTGGAAGAGGTGTGGACTGTCATATTGTGGTCCTAATTAGTATGTAACAGGAACACCTTGCATCTTAATAGGTTCATAGGATCATAGTTTAGCACTAAGCTAACTGCCTTGCGAGCCATTTTAAGCCTAGCCAATTATCCCTTGTGAGACTCAAACCCTGCACCTTGTGTTTGTAAGGCAAACACCTTGGCCATTAAGTCACCCTCCCAACCCAAGAGGGGTGTGTACACAAGTTGTATCCACTGTATACCACTAATGTGTCACACATGACCCTACCATAGGCCATTTGTCCAGCCCATTTTGCTGGCCTCTGTCCAGACATCTTGGCACTGACAAGTTGTGAGGTATGTTACAGGAATGTTGGCTTCATGTCAGATAGGCCACAGTGGTGACCACTGTGATGCAACACAGTTAACCCCAACAGACGTGAACATGCACAACAGGCAATATAGCTATTACTTAAAGCAATATAGCTATTACTGATGGCTGTGTGCATAGTAAATTGCATATGCTTCACATGCCTGGGGTATTGCCAGGCAACAACAGAACAATGTCATACTTACCAGCTTCAGGCTGCTGTCCAATATGCAGACTAGAGGGCCCTAGGTAGTTGTGAGAGGGGTTATTGTCAGCAGACTCACATGTGGCCTTGGTACAGAATGGATGCAGAATGTCTGCACATCTACAGTACTAACTGCAATAATGCATAATGTTCTGTCCTCACCATAGATGTGCACTTCTGTGCATTAGAAAACCCCATCCAGAACTTCAATCGGACCTAACACATGCATGTAGATACAATACAGATACATGTATATCAGATACATTTGTGTACTAATCCTCATTGGGCCCTTACCTGTACTGTCCTCTTCCAGTGTGTGTGTGCAACCCACCTCCACCCTTACCTTAGTGTCATGGCTTGTGCATTGGGTGTGTTTCCCAAGTTTGTTGAGGAGCTCCTCAGTGGGTGTCAGTGGGGGCTGGATAGCTGGGCCACCACCTGTGGCTAGCCGTTCCCTCACTATAACAGCAGCATGCCAGATGAGGTCAGTGGCCCGATGCTGCACATACTCATTAGTTCTGCTGTGCAGGCAATCATCATTTACCCTGTAGACCACACTGTTCCACAAGGTGATCCTCTCCCGCACATCTTCTGCTCTCCATCCAAATTTATTTATTTTATTTATTTATTTCAGTTTGATTACTGGGGAAGTCCACTGGGCCAGAGGTGTGCCCATTTTCAGTGGAGGCCTGGGGAGAAAAGCTCCAATAAGCAATATGGTTACAAAGGTTTGCATAATGCAATGGAAATACATACAACAGGGCATAATGTCCAATCACATATTGGGTGATGATGTCAGTTTCCCCAGCAGAGAATGCTGGTAAGTGAGCACTCTGCATGTTACTTGGAAGACATAAACAGCAAAAAGGTCACAGGACCTCATACTGTAGTCAAAATGCACATCAGAAGTGGCTATTACTTGCAAATAATCCACACTACACCAAAACTCTCCAAGCTATCATGGCTATAGCAGCTTGATTTACACACCTGTCCCTGATCTATCTTATTCCCCCCAATGCTGGACACTTGATTTCATAGTCCTCTATTCTCAATTTATTTATGTGTAGAGGGTTGACAGTGGGTATCATCCATGTGGATGGTGTGTGGATGGTGTCAGGTCTGTGTTTGCCTGTGGTGTGTGATGGAGCTGTGAGCACATGCCTGAATTCATGTAGGAGGCAGACAGTGATGTTATTATGCCCCATGGAGGTATGCTGTTGTTGCCATCAGTAGGCAATATGTACATGCTCACCATTGCTGAAGGGAGGAGTGTGGTTGATGTGCATATGCCCCTGTACAACTGGGGTGGACAGGCTGGCGATGTTCCCACCTAACCTGTGTGATGGAGATTGCCTATATCCATGGCATGTGTGTATGAGGTGTTCTTTCCCATCAGTACAGGGCAAATTGTATTGTTTCCTCTGAGACTTACAACATATGTGGAGACACAGTTGCAATTGTCCTTGGTGGTGTGGATATGTCTGATTTATAGCAATAGTCAACCTTACAGGAAGTCACCTGTGAACTTACATGCTTGCTCAGATATAGATGGACTTGCTTCCAAGTTGTTGACTGCACCTTTGTGTCCCTGTGCAGCCAATGTAGCAACCTATTATGTGGTTTGTGTATTGCTGCTGTCCACCAAAGAGGATTACTCTACATTGTTGGAGGCTGGATATACAGGTCAGATTCTGCTGTGCCCATATAGCTACAGTGGATATAAAGGGTAAACACCCCTGTTATACTGCCTGGTATGTGTGCAATTTGAACATGACACCACAATAACTCATTTCATAACAATTGCCACCTGTAGTGTGACCTATAGTCTGTACAATTCAACTGAAAACATAACAATCTGGTCTGTGAAACATATGGAAATTATACTCAGTACAATAAGCCTGTTGAATGAGTGTGCACACCTTTAAACTGATATGTTGTGTATGCATCTCTTGAGATGGTTACAGCATTCATTCATCTTAGTCTGGACTCTAACATCATGGCACATCTTCACTTGGCAATAGTTGCACACCTTCCTAGAAACAACTTAGGTTGTATTTCAATGGAATTGTACAGGACAGGGGTCTCATTCAATATGAGAAACACTATGAAATGATCTTCTGTGGTCTAATTGTCATACAGCACACATACCTGGCATTCCAACAGGGGTATGCACACTTGTGATATCCACTGTATATAGGTGTTGATATAGCTGGTAGTGGTATGCATGGACAGAGGGTCATAATATAGGTGGACACTTCTCTGATTAATAACTGATAATCATGCCTACTCTAGTACCCATATCAGTGTCAGGGAAATGCGACGACCATTTATCTCTGTTGTATGCACTGACACTGATATTACACACATGTGCAACATGCAAAACCTATGTACCTGATTGCTTGAAGCCCATGTGATTAGTTTTTGTGCCTTCCAGCTGAACATATGCATACATACATGTGCTCAGGGGATACCTGGCATACATTTCTGTTGTATGTTAGTATGGCACACTGTATTTACAGTCTTGCTGCGCAATCATAATTCTCAACCTGTTACAGCAGTACGCCTGGACAATGGCACACATATATGGGTGTCAAAAGGGACATCGATATTGATACTGTATTAATATAGCTGCACCATACATTAGTACGTTGATTGCACAGAAGGGTTTGACATGGTCGACACATGAATATTAAGAAGTTCATTTGGTCGACAGGAAGTGCATGCAAATTACCTGTAGACATTATGTTGCAAACAGGGCAAGGATTTTCCCTTGTCTGCACTGTTGTGCAATCTCAGAGTTGTAATATATAAGTAGCAGGGGGTGTGGGGGGTGCAGGGGGCACAGCCCCCTATAAAAACACTAGTGTTAGTTTGCAGGTGTTTGTTGACCATTTAAATTTAGACATTTTTTTGGTATTTTGAATATTCGGTGTAATGACTTTCAACATTATGAACATCATCCATGTGAATTTCAACATTTTGATATATATATATATATATATATATATATATATATATATATATATATATGTATATATATATATATATATATATATATATATATATAGTTGTATACATACATCTATATATATAGTTGTATACATACATCTATATATATGTATATATATATATATATATATATATATATATATATATATATATATATATATATATATATGTATATATATATATATATATATATATATATATATATATATATATATATATATATATAGATATGTACGCCTCAGTATTTATTGGTAATATATCCATATATTGTTTTACACATATATGGATCTCACTACATATCTCTTTCTCTCTTTCTCTATGTATGTTTATATATATATATATATATATATATATATATATATATATATATATATATATATATATATATATGTTTATAGATACAAATCCTTCCTAATTACACAGTGTCACTTCCCTATTGTAAACTGGCTGTAAAGAAGGGTACATTTGAGAGAATATCCTAAAATTGTGCAGCGGAGGTGGCTTGTTGGTAAGTTGCTTTGACTATTGTGTGCAGAGTTCTGGGTTCAAGACTTGCAAGGGCTGTTTATTTTGTTGCTAGGCAGAACAAGGACTGTTGGTTACAGAATGCTTATTGTGGTTTTGAGCAGCTTTAAGCATGTTTGCCCATGTTTGTGTGATGGTTAGCTGTGTTAATGTCTGGAAAACAAATAGGCACTTACATCATGTAGGCTTCGCTTACCAGTGTGCAAATCTGATTAGCATTTAGATTTAAGTAATGCTTAAACCTCCTATGCATAGGTCAGCCCTGGTAACCATTGATCACATTCCAGTCTGATAAAATAGTATGGTAATGACATCTTTAATAAGTATATTTCATTCCCTGTACATAACATGCTTCTGTGTGCTATCATTACAGTAGCAAGGGGTGTGAGTATACTGTATGGGACACCTGAGTATACAGGGGCATCACCAAAATCTTTTCTCTTTGTATTTATTTCATACATAGGTAGTATCCCAGGTTATATGCAGTCACACTTGCATGTTACACCAGCTACGGTGCACTGGTTGACAAATATAGTTTAACCTATATTGTATCATTATGTTA
Organism: Protopterus annectens; assembly: GCF_019279795.1. Lineage (NCBI taxonomy): Eukaryota > Metazoa > Chordata > Ceratodontiformes > Protopteridae > Protopterus > Protopterus annectens. Next base: position 422,725,489 of record NC_056735.1, read on the forward strand.
CTACTTTTAACAGTGCTATTTCATGTAAGAGTATACTGCACATTGTTGTACTGTAATCATATATCCCTGCCTGCAAACTGGACTCTTTGTACTGACTATTTTATTTTTGGTATTTGAGATGCATGTTTTTATGTATCTCCTATTGGATATTGATCTGATATTTGATATTTGATATTTGCCCATAATTAAGTACAATGTCCCTTTTGGGATGTACCTTGCCAGACACCTGCAGCAACTGGAAAGACCCCAAAAATACCTCACCAAGAGGATTAAAGGGCTCAAACAGATGCCATATGCTGCCCGGTTAAAGAAACTCCAGCTCTACTCAGTGGCATACCGCCTGCTCAGAGGCGATCTGTGCCTAACGTATAAAGCCATGTCCAACTCAGAATTAATGGACATGCTGCACCTCAGAAATTCCAAATCCCATCGAGCTACACGCTCGAGAGACTTGAACCTCAGCACTGAAATAAATAGGACATGCTGGAGGGACAGATAGCCTAGTATGAACCTATGAAATGTTGATATTAACTGTAGACTACTATGTTTTTTGGACATGTCATTGAGGAATGCTGCCATGTAGTAATGGCATACCTTTCAATTTCAGATAAGTAGCTTTCAAAACATTCATCCTAATGCATAGCCTGTTAGCTATCTACTTTCTGTCTGTCATCTGTAGAGATGTGCAGATGTCAGGTATTTCTATGGCCATACCACTATGTAGGTGCCCACTTTGTATTGTGCTGTGGGCCTGGACACTGCTGCTAGTTCCAACATATGGGGGTCTTACCCCTTTTCTTTGCCTGTGTGATGGACATTACAGAGGTGGTGGCCTACAGATTCACATGCAATAGGTGGCAATTCATCACAGGACAGGACATGTGGAGGCAGCCAAACAACATGGGGGACATATCCCCAGATTTGTGAACAGATTCTATGTCATCAGTGCTGTTATACACAAGGTGGATTGATAAATTTACAGGGTTTGTGTGGACATGCATTTAGTGAGTGACGTCACAACCCACAGTGATATGTTTCTGAAATACCTCTTCACTGGCACGTTGTCTACAGACTGGCCACTTATCTGCCTACTATGTGTTGTCTGTTCCCCAGACAGTTGGTATCCTTGGTAAATCAGTCGTGGACACTGGGGAATGCCGTCAGTGAATACTCGCATCTATTGGTATTACCAATGTCATAGTCCTCATAACAGATGTTACAACAAACCCAGTGACATCTGCAACTGTCTCAATGTATGACAACAGTATGTGCAATCTACCCCTGTGTTTGTGCCTCTGTTCCCACCTAGTGGTATAGGGGTTGATGCCTAGCTTAGTGAGTTTTTGCATAATTCCTGAGTGAGGAATGTTATCAAAGGCTTTGGCCAGATCAAGGTAGGATGTATGTGCCACCTTGCCTTCATCCACAGCTCAGGTGACTGACACCAAGACATTGACCAGGTTGATTGAGCAGGTAAGACCTACCCTTCGCAAAACTAAACCATGTGGGATCCTGAGTCTGAAGATTCCCATATCCCTGTTTATTAGTTGCATGATGATGCATTCCATAGCTTCACATAACAGACTTGTCAGGCAGTTGGTATGGTATTTCCTATGGTCTGTAGTCACACCTCGTTTGTGGAGAGGGGTGACTGCAGCAGTGCACAATTCAGTAGAGACAAAGCCTGAGGTGAGGCTGTGCTTGAACAGGGCACACAGATGAGGTGCCAGGTCACTCTGCAGTTCATGTAGAACACAGCCAGGGATATTGTCAGGTCCCATAGAAGCTGTATTCTTGGCCTTGGACAGTGGTGTTTTAACCTATGCTGCAGTGATACTGGGTTCATGGCAGTGTACTGGTATTGTGATTAGTCCTTTGGGGTGGAGGGATAAAGTTTGAACTCAATATGTCAGACAGTATATTGGCATTATCTGATGGCTCAGTCTGGGAGGTACTATTGTCTAGTAGATCAGAACAAATGTTGGTATTGCCATGGAGATTCTTTACATAAATGTATGAGGCCTTGTGGATGTCTTTACTATA
>NC_056735.1:422730031-422852531 GCF_019279795.1 Protopterus annectens
GGGTAAACATCTTGGATGAGGAGGGATGTTTGGTAATTGGAAGCCCATGAGTCCCCAAATGGATAGAGTGGGACTGAGGTCCCCACCCATGGGCAGTCATCACTGTACTTAATGGCCCCAAAGGTGGCTGTGCTGGAGCCTAAGCAGGAGGGGCAGGCTGAGCCTCTAATTGTGCCATGCAGCTCTCAAGTTGGCATAGCAGATCTCTCAATTCCTTGCAGAGCTCACTACGCAGCAGTCCCTGGACCTGGCTTCAGGTGACAGGATCCTGTCTATGCCCGCACCAAGGGGAGGACAAGCCCCATCCCCTGAGGTGGGTTCCACCTGAAAGTGGCGCAGTACCAGTGGATGAGAAGATCCCAGATGTGCAGGGACCTGGTACCATGGCCAGATGAGGCAGGAGAGGCAGATCCGCTGGGATGGGCCTTCCCTGACATGCTATGGTGTTGCAGTTTTAGAACATATGTTGGTTAGTAATGTTAAACACGTTCCAGTATTAGTTATAACAGCATGCATGAGTATTCCCATTAACCCAAAACAACAGATTTGAAACATTTCCATAGCAAACAGAACACATGCATAGATGAAACCGCAGTGGGCATTACACCAGCATGCACGTTACATTGATAGCAACAGGCCACCAATGATAGTATTTGAACAGGGAACATTAATTGGAATACGTTTCAACATTTGTAGAATAACAGGAGATATGTACCAACTGTAGGTTTGGTGGAAAACATACCCATTCATTTATGTGTTTAGATTATTGGTGAAGATAAGGTGGGGAGAGAGAGAGATGTCAGTTAACAAATGTAGATTCTTGCAGTGGTCTCAGCTTTAATGATCATTGCTCTACTCATTACTCTACAGGTATTATTACAACTATAGTCTTGGGTTGGGCAGTGGTATGTTTGTACACAGTGTATAATTACAGTCTTCTTATAGCTACTTTATACTTTCTCTTACCTGAAAGACCTGTGGGGAGAATGTTTATTAATACTATATGACTGTTTCTACCTATATTCCCATAGTTGGGGTTATATATGTGCACTCATACTGTGTGTGTGTGTGTGTGTGTGTGTGTGTGTGTGTGTGTGTGTGTGTGTGTGTGTGTGTGTGTGTGTGTGTGTGTGTGTGTGTGTGTGTGTGTGTGTGTGTGTGTGTGTGTGTGTGTGTGTGTGTGTGTGTGTGTGTGTGTGTGTGTGCACGTGTGCGTGTGTGCTACTGACATACTCTGCCTTGATTTCTAGCGGTAACTCTGGTTGTTAGTAGCAGGGACCAGTAGCTGTGACAACATGACACTTTTGAACATTTTTGGGGGAGATCTCTTGGTTTGTGTACTTATCTTGCTGTCATTTGCAGCCTTGGGGTTGGGCTGTGAGTGCTAGATACAGTATTACTACATGGTTCTTATAGCTACTTTATACCTTCTTTCACCTGGAAGATTTGTTGAGGGAATTCATGTTGACACTACCTGACTGTTTCTACACATATTGACAAAATCCTACTTCAAATTATGTATACAGCTTACCACTCCTGATATTCGTACCATGGCTGTTTCTGCTAAAAATACAACAGGTTTGTGTTTCATCAGAACAAGCTATCGAGAAACTGCTGTCAGTTCCTTGAATGTTTTCTTTCTAATTCTCTCTTGGTTGTACAATCTGACCTTGTGATTAAAACATTTTTTTATATGCATTCCTATACATACCTTTTGACATAGCACAGTGAGGAAAACAGTGGTTAACACAACATTACTATTCTGATATCAGATCTTGGTGCATGAAACGTTCGAGTCATACAATACCAGAGTAAACACAACCAGTCTGGGGTTTTCACTTTTACTGACAAGTAATTACAGTTTTATTCATATATAACCTATATGTCACTATTACTCTCCTACTGGCTTCTTCAGTCACTAAACACCATACCAGTTTTTAAATACTACAAGGTGACAGTCTACTATGATTTATTTATTTGCCCTACATAATACTAGATAGATTGTTACTCACCAACCTCGCGGCACAGCCTTTACAGCCTGCTGGTGTGGGCTTCCAAATGTACAGCCCTGTCATCTGCAGCTGTACCGGAGATAAGAGAAAAAAATTATGCATACCTTTCCATCACATACACAGGCTGGACTTTGGAGAACAGTTATTTTGACTAATACTTACACACGGCTGGAGCATTTCCTGCTAGGGCATCTTGGACCCACTGGCCCAAAAGGTCCCTCTTCCTCTGCTTCAAGTCTGCAAAGTGGTGCTGGACCTGCTCACCAGTCTGAGGGATGCCAGTGGCAGTGGTGAGATCTCGAGCGCGTTGGTCCCAGGCCTCCGCTTTGTATTGGGAGCCCTGGTACTGGTCCTGCAGCAGTTGCCCTTCATGGTCTTTAATGAGGAATCTGACCATGACCCTGAACTACTGAATGCCCTAGTGCTGCACCTGAAAGCGCACACCTTCACCTACACCAGCCATAGTGTCTACAGTGGGGAGCTACAACTGGTTATGGGCTGTATTCCCACCTGCATGGTTTAAATAGGGCTAATTTCCCACCCTTTACCATGACTGGACAGTTTTGAAACTGCTGAGCTAGGCTAAGCACTGGGAAAACCTGCTTAGCTAAGATAACTATTGCGTCAATGGGTAGATGTTTATCCCTGCTTACCAGTGTGCAAATCTGCTTAGCTATGTTAAATCTTGCTTAAACTTTAAATTGCAATGAAACGCCATGTTTGGGGCTGCTACACTACCCTGGTTAGCATATACATAATAATATTCATTACCTATTTATGAAAAATACATCTTAGTTGTGTTTCACATATGAAGACACATGGACTGCTGTGGGGGCTCAAACCATTACTGACTGCATGCTAGGTAAATGCTCTAACCACTACGCTATTCCAGTTTCAGTGCTAGCATTGTGTATATTTCTATTTAGCTTCTTTCGATGTTTAAACTCTGCTATGCATAGCTGCGCAATGGGCACACCCACTCAGCTACACTTAAACTTTATTGCACACAGGAAAAAAATATTAAGGAATATATTTTACATACTGCCATTAGACACTTAGAACATTAATAGAATGACAGGCTTTGCGTTAGCATGTATTTTGGAAGGAGGATGCAGTGTGTGATAATGTCGTTTTAACAGACTGTACTCCTTTTCTGGTGTATGGTGCACACATAAATGGCAGAATGTGAACTACTGAATGCCCTAGTGCTGCACCTGAAAGCGCACACAGTGTACATTCTGCCATATATGTGTGTTTTTCTGAGGCAGGCTATCTGCAGACCTTTCAACCTCTTAGAGCAAAAAATCTGGACAAAGCTTAAAACAATGGGGGGACAAATAGGGACAGATTTTAAATATTGCTCTTAAAATTTAGAAAGTTGATAGAATAATAGGTTTTGCATTAGCATGAATTTTCTTAGGGATGTGGAGTCTTAAACTCAAATATTTGTCATTATTTAGTGACTTCACTTCCCAGCTATTTGCCAGACAGGTGCAGATTTTTGGAGGAACACAGCAAAAATATGGAGCAAAAATCTGGACATTCTGTGAAAATCTGTACAGTTGAGAAATATGGGTCTGTTATTTTCTCCACAGACACTAAAGTGTCTGTGGAGACTTTCATTAATTTTGAATTGCCGAACAGCAATTCTCGAGTGCAGGGGGCATGTGTATTGTAAGAGCACTGCGCTCGGACATGCCCCATGCACTTGTACACAGAACCATGTCCGTTTTAGAGCACAGCAACACACATTCATACATATGCATGGTGCACTGCTGTGCTGCATGGGAACGGTCACTTCCTTGCAAGAATAAGCTATTCTTGCACAGAAGTTTGTTGAATCCCGACGATGCTATTGATTCAAGTAATTGACTTATTATAAAACTTAATAGACAATATTTATTATCTAAAATAAAATATTTAATGGATACTAATAAAATAGACAATATTTATTATCTAAAATAAAACATTTAATGGATACTAATGCTTTCCATCTCTTATTGAATTTTTGATAAACTCTAGAACCAATTTAAATATTAATAAAGGTCATCTAGCAAAAATGTGTAAAATAATAAAATGGTATAAATCAACCATTAGAGTAAATGCTTCCTTAGATGTGTGTAATGGAGATATTCCTTTGGTGGATTTAGACTGATGAACATTAGAGTTTAGCTTTCTGTAACTTGCAGTGTGTTGGTGATTTGAGTGGAGAGAGTTAAAGGTAGGCTTTACTGGAATCCAGAGAGAAGACCATTAATGGCAATAGCTCTTTTTGCATCTTGGGGTAATTATCAGAGAATTTATAAGCTGATATTACTTGTTTTAGGACTCGGTCTACTTAAGTTTGCATATGGGGTGAAAAGAAAGATGTTCCTCTAGTAAAATACACTGATACAGTTGCTGTTTTGTTTACAGTATTAGTGTATTAGCCCACTAGGCCATTCAGCTAATTCTCTCCCATCAGGAGTTAAGCAATTACATTTATATAGTTTGTGGTACCAAACCTTTATTTATTAGTATTTATTCTTTTATTGACAGGGCTAGTTTCATCAAGCTAGTAGCCTCTTTTCAGGTGAGATTTGAGGTGGTATTTATATTACTATTGTCTTTTTTATGCTAACTGGTAAATTATTTTTAGTTACCTAGTTCCAAATTAACATAATATCTTCTGAATACTTGGTATTAGTTTGAAAAGTTTTTTGAGGTCAAATTATTAGCATGTCATCTATGTATAGTAAATGGTTATGCTAATTTAGGTCCCAAGGAGAACTGCTAATAAATAAACAAAAACACATAAGATCAACTACTGAACCTTGTGGAACACTTCTGCAACATTGGCTGTTTGCTGGTTTGCTTGTAACCTGTTATTCTAAAGTTTACACTGATGAAAATTACCAGTATTCTTAGACAAATTATAAAGAATTCGTCATGTTTTTATACTAAAATCTAGAATAAGCAATTGGGATGTGACTCATAGAACATAATGCTGGCTTCTCTACAGATTAATGGGTTTAAAACTCTAAGGAACAGAAGGTTAATCACTGTTTTTCATAGATCACTTCCAATGTGATTTTTAATTGCACCCTGGCAGTGATTCCATTGTTTTAGGAGATTTCTCTCATCTTCATGTTTGTGTTACTGATGACTTGATATATATAAGTGAGGTAGTATAGAGAGCTTTCACCAACACTGGAGAGTGTAGGGGAGCTTACTTCCCTGCAAAAGTGCCTAAAGTTTAGTTCTTTCACCACTGTGTGTTTTGGGCATTAGTTTTCAGCATTGTGGAATGTCACATTTTTGGTGTTTCAGTAGTAGGACCTGTGGTATTATAAACAACTAATTAAAAGGGTCAGTAAAGGGGGTATAAAATGAGTATACAATAACATGCAAATGAAGAAGCACAGCCTGCAAGTACACAAATAGATGCAAATAAGGACTGTGGAAAGCAGGTTGCAATTCATATCATCAGGCACAAAGTAGTGAAGATGATTGCTTCTGTGTATAGAAGTCAGAAGCATACTTAAAATTGTCATTCCAAATACTTCCTTACCATCCCAGAATGCACAAAAAAAAAAAAAATCCAAAAACAAACTAAACATTCTACCAGAAATCCCTATAAAACCTTGCTAGTAATCAAGTCTCAAAGGCAACAAAAACATTAAACACTGCTATGAACAGTTAAGTACTTTTATCTTTATTATTAAACAGATGCCTGTTTCAGACAGGTCTGAAGAAGTTCTTGGAGAGAGTTATTGACATGTTTTTCATGATCTTGCCCACCTCCCCAGTGTTCTGGGAGTTATAGACTCTACCTGAGTAGCAATAAAGGTGCAACAGCTTGTCCAAAGGCAACATCAGATCAACATGAAATGGTACCTTTCCTTAAACTGCAAGTGCTGTGCATTTGCAGGTGTCTTCACAACATGCTGGCAGTGTTTATGATTCCCACATGTAGCACATAAGTAATCTGTATCACTGCTTCCTGCATGTTGACATCCCATGGGGCCACCTATTGTGTGAGTGAAGTAAAATAGGTGCACCAACATATCCAATGCCACAGATGGTATATACACATGTCTAACCCCACTATGTCTAAAGAAAGGCAGCAGTAACAGTGCTAAACACAAAACAACAGCAGCAATTTTTTTGTGCTTTCATCCTTTTTTAATCAAACAGAACTTCTTCAGAAAATGCAACACGTAAAAAACACTCTGTTCAAATAGATATGTAAAACCAGTCAAATCACTGACATCACTTTCTCACTGGTACCATTTTAATACACATTTAATATTAAGATAGTCATTCAAGCCAGGGAGAGTGTCTGTATCTAGAAAAAGCTGCCACCTTAACTCTTTGTATTCGAGGCAAGTGTTAACGTCTCCTATAAAATTAGAGACTTGCTCTAATACAAGAAAACTAAAGCCTGCAAATGAATTGCATGACATGCTGCATTTTGCTAGCGCATTTAAACGTCATTTGCTTTAACAGCATTCTTATGTTCTCTAAAGTCATCAACTGGTCTTTTCATAATCTACTGTCGTTCTTTAGTCATTGTTGGTTGTTTTTAGCTTTGGCGTAGTTACTTGGAGAATTGTTGTTAACCTCACTATGTTTCTACCCTTCCATATGTCACTATGTTATGGTGCAAGAAGGCAGGATACCCTGTTGAACCCTGCTTGATGATCACCATATGGAAACCGCAAAGCATGACAAAGCATCAAAGAAGCAATGCTCATGCCCAAATCAGGAATGTAGTAGAGCATGGGTTCATTCTGCTGAAATTGTAGTTCCACCAGCAAGACATATCTGAGAGGGTACTTCAATATGCCCCTGCAACTGCCTGTCAGCTGGTTATAGCATGTTGCATGTTGCATAATATGATCCTCAGAAAGTAGGCTGCCCAACTATCATCCAAACTCCACATCTACAAGAGTAGGACATTTTGCAACCAAAAGCACAGCATTCTCCAGCAATGACAGATAACCAGCGGCCACACCATATCTTCCAGATGTCATCATGCACGGTATAGAGTAGCACAGGTGACACACAAAAAAGTGTTGCCTTCCACTTAACATATACCAAGTGACAGCATTGTGTCACAAAGAGCAATATGTTGCATGTTGTATTCTGTATAGGCTACAATGGGCAGTGCACAGTTGAGTCACACTATGCACTAAACACCTCCATGTACACCACACAGGAAGAAGGGTAATGAGGGTCAAAGACATCATCATTAGTACAGGTGCCTTTTTATAATGATCTCCAAAACCTATCAGCATTTTAATTTTTACAGCATTGTTCAAATGTTACCCATATAATTCCTTCTCTTGTAATTTAGCCCTTAGTGTGATGAACATGACTGCCAGTGAGGGGCCAACCTTGAGGCAGCAAAGTGGATACTTTGAGCTCACACCAGCATTTCAGAAATGAGAGCTTTTCTATTTTCTTGTCCAACCCCACTCCTGATGGTGACATGAGTACTTGTGTCACCATGACAGCCACCTATTCTCACTAATCCATGCATAAGTCCCCTTCACAAGTGACTGAAGGGTCCACCATCACTGGCTGCTGCATCCACATCTTCAGAGTGCTAACTCTGTCATCATGACAGTTCTCTTCTATACAGGTAAGCCTCTGTCATCAGAACAATGATACAATCAAGGTGGTAACCATCATCCTTCCTTCCTTCCCCAAGATGGGAACATACATTGATAAGCAGCTCAGGCAACCAAAAAAGTGGCAGGGAAGGATGGGCATGCTTGTCCTGGCTGGGTATGCATTTGTCAATGATGCTCCATTAGGGAAGGTGTTTTCCAAAGTTGGGAGCTGCCCTCATAAATACATACATGCATGCAAATATTACAAGCTTGGGCAATAATGCTCTTCTAGCCTGCCCATATACCAAATCAGTTATTCCCATAATAAGTGTCCAGGCTGTTCTTAAAAATATCTAAACAAGTACTTGCTTTAATGTAACTTTGCAGTCTATTCCATGTCTCAGCTACTCCCTCAGAGATTCATTTAGTACACTTCTCATTCCTATAGAATATTCTGCATAGGTTGTCTGATGATTGTCTACTGATTTTTATTCTCAGTTTTTTTTTTTATTTTTCAAATACATTTGAATGAATTCCGTAGTATTTATACATAACATCTTAAATAACTATGTATACTATTTACATTTTCCTGACACTATAACAGATCTTAATGTATACAGTTACTTCAGACATATGTCCAATCCATTATCAGAATGTCTGGGCAATTATTGTATAGTTTCAATCAATGATAAGACTTTTCCCCAAGGGTTGTTGATAAATGGCTTTGGATAAATTCTTAGTTCTTTAATTTTAATTTCCAATAATGCTGTGGTCTTCAGTAGGCTGTAGAAGTCTTCCAAAGTTGCATTGTATTTGTATTCCATCTTCTTGTTATACACTTCCTTGTGATTGCAAGTATAGTCCATACTAGATACATTTTTGACCAATTCAAATGAGGACCTTCATTCACATTTAATAATATAAGAGCTTTAGTTGAATAAAATGATTCATTAAATAAAGCTTGTAGAAAGTTATTAATACAGTTCCAAAATGGGTTAATTTTAACACAATCAAAGAAAATGTGGTTCCAGTCTGCATTGTGTACTTGCTCACATCTCCAACATATTCCTTTTATGGAAGAACTAAATTTACTGATTCTGTCTGGGATTAAGATTGCACTGTGCAAACATTTCCATTTAAAAAATTTCCAGTATTGTGTAAAGGATGTCTATTTTGTTGATAATAAGATATTTGTTTTAATATCTTCAGTTAACTGTATTGAATGTCCATTTGTTATATATTTCCAATATGAGGTTTTGGGTGCTGTTTTATAGTTTATCAATATTTTGTAAAAATTTGAAATACTGTTTCCCATGTCAAAGTCATTATATATGATTTCATATATATGCATTTTGTAAATTTAGGTATTTCTTTAAATGAAGAATTGTTAATTATTCTACTTAAATCTTGTGAATATGACAGAATACTCTGTAAAGTTAGCTAGTCCTATTGTGGAATTTTGTATGTTGTTTTTATTTCTTGCATATCTAAAACTTTTAGTTTTTTGATACATTGGAGCCAACAAACAAATCCTTTCTGCTCTCAGGAATTAATAATTTCTCTATATATTTTATGTGGAAAGTTCTTTGTGAGTATAAATGGTGTTAAAAGATCAAACCAGATTTTTAAATCTATATTTGCATGAATGATTTTCCTAAATGAGTCAATGTAATAATTAATCATATGAGTTTTAGTGGGTTTAGTTATGTTATGTTGCATACTAATACATAATATGTGGCATGGCAAACTGTTTTTATCTATTTTATAGATCAAATTCATTTATTGATATTACAGTTAGTAATTATTTCCAATTTGCAGAGTAACTTGGACTTATCCAGTCTGAGATTGTTTTAGATATTGATGCTTTTATATATGTTTCTATATCAGGAAAGTTTAATCCTCCCTGTTTCCATGGTCTGATATGATGTATTAAAGCTATTCTGTTTCTTTTGGGAAACCATAAAAATTGTATTAGGCATGAATTTATTTCTTTAAGTATATTCCTTTCTGGTAACAGTTGTATTGCCAAGGCTATATATATGATCATGGACAGTAAAACCATTTTTATTAACTGTAGTCTATCTTCAAATGTTAATGTTATTATGTTCCATTTTTCCACATAGATTTTAATTGTACTGTTGATATTATTGTATTTTTTTAGACTAATTCATTATTACCATTGCATAACTCAATTCCTAGATATTTTAAGGTAGATTCTTGTTTCCCTATGATGCAATCCCTCTCTTTGAACATTCTGAAAATATCATTACTGTTTCTCAATCTTTTACGAAACTCTCCTTTTTTTTAAATAAAAACAGATGGCAAGTGATGTACCATATCAGTTGATACTTTGAGCGATGTAGTTGTAAGAATTATCTGTTTGGGACAGCTATCTTGGAATCAGTTTTTTGCTTCTTCTTTATAACATCAAACCAAGAATTTGTTTCTTTTATTCTTTTAAGAGTAGGGGTCATCCATTTCATTTCTTCTGGGACAGACACTATGTTGTTATTTTTGTTGAATATAGTAGCTTCTTCTAAATCATTAAAGGCTCTCATCTCATTGGCAAAAGTATTTTTACCTTGGCTGGAAAGGCCAGCTGTGCTTTAATGTTGTTTTGTTTCAACAGTTTTATTATTGGACAGACTTTTTTTCTTTTGTTCTAGTATTCTGGAAGAATAATCATTGTCAAACCGTATCAGGCTTTGATTGTATTTTAAGGGTGATTTTCTCCAAACAGATTTTAATATTATTTCCTTGTCCAGAAATGAAAGAAATTTTATAACTCTGGACCTAGGTGGAGTATTTGTTGAGTTAGAAGCAGGTTTCTTCAGTGCTCTATGTGCCCTTTCAATTCCAAATGAACATCCCTCTTCAATGAGGTTCAATTATGATGTCATTAATTGAAAGTATTTAAATGGTTCTTTTTTAGTAGGAAGTTGTATTCTGATGAAGTCTCTTATAGGAGATGAAAGCACTTAATACTAATAAATTACTGGATTTTTATTCTTTTTTCCTGAGTGCATTTTCTACAAGGATGGTATTTCAGTTATTTTAGTGATAAATTGAAAACAAATGTACCATGGAGCAATACTTATTCTTGAGAAGAAAATAACTGTTCTCAGTTCTCATTAAATAAATATAAACACAAAAATACAGAAACGCTGATTTTTAAATTTAAAGTGGGCTGGTATATAAAAAGTGTTAATGATGACTTGCAGTATATACAATATTTGCTAACTAAAAGTTTAAAAGTGTTTACCTACAAAGATGTTTTTTAATTAAAATTTCAGCATATATGGCTAACCTTATGAAAGAAGATAGAGATGAAAGTAACTAAACCTGCAGCATATATCACAGAACTATTTACATTTTTATATCCTCACTAAACTCATTATTCCTGCTCTCTCATGCATCACTCTAGGCAACAATGTCTAAATCAATCTCTGAATCATCTTGGTGATCATTTTCACATTCCTAATAATGAGTCACAAAGAGCACTTATTTTGCAATGACTGGTAATCAGCTGTTTTCTAAATTAATTCTGTGGCGTATTCAAAAGGTATTCAAAAGAAAGTAACCTAAGTGAAAAATGCCATCTAACACTGAAGGTCAGGGTACCATCACTTTTTCACATTCATTTATTCAAATGCAATGACAATGATGCAAAGCTGATGAAAAATAATATGGCAAAAAATCTAAAACCTACCTACTGATTCAAGATAAAACCACCCCTACACTAAATTTAACTTCTATATTTCCATAAGAATACTGCCTGACCTCATTTCCTTAAGACTGTCATATATGCTTTGTACACATTAGTCACTATCTGTGCATATGCTGAATGTCCATGTTCCAACATAAAATTACTGCAGCAACCAATAACTTAGATGTCACTGCATAACTTCACTTCCTTTTCTATTACCATAAACACTGTATACTTCCACAAAAAAGTTACATTATTCTGATTATAAACTCACATCTCTAAAGTGAAGACATATAAGATGAATGGTCATTTCCATCATTACAGTTACTACCTTTGCAGTGAACATCTGTATATACAGTGAACAATAATAAAAAAATTAAGCTTAAATGATAAGAGGTAATCCTTATTCCATTGTGCTCTAAGAGCTGTATGAGGTGTTGTAAATTACTGCAATGTATAATATAATACAAAATGCAGTATCTCTGGTACCAGAATTTACCTACTAGGAAGCAATATTCACATTAATTATACAAACCAAATACCTCAGTAGTTCATATACAGACTGGTATCAAATACTGCACTGAATCTAACATATATGATAATAACAGAAGTGAATTACTTTCTGCAGAAAACAGCAACTGAATAAGTAAACTACAGCTTATCTGCAACAAAATGTTATGTTTAAACCATAAATTCTATTGTTAGCTAAGAGCATTGTTTGTTGGTTTCTTTTGGCTTTTCCCAGTTAGGGGTCGTCACAGCGGAACTCCGGTCCGCTAATGATTGGCAGTAGATTTTTATGTAATGCCATTAAAATAAATTTGCAAACTCTTCCAGTCTCACTGTTATTATATAACTGTGTTAATGATTGGACTGGTGTGATAAATAATGTTAGGTAAAGAGCAAAAAGAACACATTTAGGAAATGATATGTGTATTGTCTGTAAAAATCATTCAACCCCTATGAAATATGACATCATTCAACCCCTATGAAATATGACAATGCTACTCACAACTTTGGAATTCTGGATGCAAGCAATCAGCAATGCAAGGATTGAGAGTGTTTAGAAGGAAACAAAAAAGAAAGAAAGGAAGAAGTTCACAACAAATAACAAGGAAGAAAAAGAAACTGATAAATGTCTGTAAAGTAAAGAGAATACATACTAAAAAGGACACCTCTTTGTTATGAAAAATACACTTTACAGGGAATTATAACATTTTTGATCAGAAAACCTTCAGTCTACAGAAAAAGGCAAAAGAGAAGGTAGAAAAATAGGCAGGGGATAGGTGAAAATCAAAATTGAATGTGGAAGGATTGAAGAACATTACTGTAAGAAAAAAAGAGGAGAAAGACAGATGTTGACTACATGGCTTAAGCTGTGGATGTACAAAGCCAGCTTGTTGATTACTGTATGCTTGTAATTTAATGAGCAATGGAAACAGTGGGATTAATAAGACTAATTGTGATGAAGATCATTCCTTTGTAACAACTGATAGAACACATATTACTGTATTAAAAGTTGAAGATTCTTCAGATCTGGTCAGCAAAGATATTCTTGTAATTGGAGATTCCATTATTAGAGGAACTGATACATATATTTGCAGAGATGATAATGAACATCAGATAGTGTTATGCTTGCCAGGAGCAAAAAGAGAAGATGTGAAACAAGCCTTAGAATGCCTTAATGTAAGGAAGTATGAATCTGTTTTTATTCATGTTGGTATAAATTATCTCATCCTCAAGGACTCTCTGACTGTTAGTAGGGATCTTACAGCCCTCTTAGATTGTACAGCTTGTACTGGTGTTAGGACATATTTTTCACAAATCATATATAGAAAGGATAGTCAAGTCATTGTGATTTAAAATATTTTTAGATAAATACTTACATGGAAAAATGTTCTATTTTAAAAAATGTGAATGTGTAGAGCATCTCAGCCTAGTTTTAGGTGCATGTGTTCAGACAGGATGGTGTGCATTTGTCAAGATCAGGAAAGAGAATTTTTGCAGCAGATATTTTGCAATATTTGACAAACACTAGGCAGGATTTTTGCCAGTTCAAAAATGTAACAGTTCACAGATAACAACATTTGATGTATTTCTGATAGTTGTTAATGCTATGAGCATTAATAATATAGGCTGACAGTCCCTAATCCAAAATTCTGAAATCTGAAAAGCTCCAAAATCTAATTTTTTCACACACTTGTTGGCCCCGCACACTGCTTGATGCTCATACTAACAGAAGTGCATAAGTGCACCTGCTGTTCACTGCTCACTGATACCTTTATTGCTCTGTCTTTAATTTCACATGAATATGTCTAAAAGGGCTGCAGATACTCCAGTGGATAACACTGAGAAAAAGAAAAGGAAACATCAGTCATTATCAATAATGCAGAAGGTGGAGTTATTGCAGAAGCTTGATCGTGGTGTGTCCTTGCAACGTCTTATTGAATAATATGGTGTCAGAAGTACCCCTGTGTATGATTTAAAGAAGCAGAAAGACAAGTTACTCAAGTTTTATAGTGACAGTGATGCCATAAATAAATGAAACATTGGAAATGACTCCATAAGGCAAAAAATGAAGACCTTGACTGTGTATTGAGAGAGTGGATTTGACAATAAAGAAGTAAACGTATGCCTATAAAATAAAAATGGCGCTGAGTGTAACAAAAACAACCAAGAACCAAAGACACACTCTGTCAACAGAGGAACAACTCTAACTCCAATAGCGTAGAAAAGTTTAATCACTGCTTTCGTAAAAACTTCTTCAGAATGAATACACAGTAAAATCAAAACTGTTTAAATACACTTAAATCAATTAAAAAAACAGTCATTCAATTAATAAAATGTAACAAGATTTAACAAGACCTTGTTAGAATGTTAACTTCTTTTCTTCTAAAAAAGCACTTGATATTTATACTTTCATTCAGTCCTGGTGGACTGTCAGCACCCAGTCTTAGTTGCCATAAGGTTTCCCTTCTTTCAACCCTATTTTTAATATTACCCCCTCACAGATCTTTACTAATATACTCTAAAATAGCAAAGGAAAACTTTTTAAACATAGTACACTCCAAAGTATGCTTATATAAAACATTATTGCTGTCTTTGGTTTTAATGGCATAACCATGTTCATAGGTAGGTACCAGGCTATCGGCCCTAGGGCCTATACAAGCCCAGCCAAAAAGGTGCTGTTGCCCAGCTTACATTGATGCTATCCATATAGTTTCCAGGCTTATCACAGTTACTATGTAAATGATGTACCAAAGAAGTGGATTTGTTGAATCACAAAATGCAGGGACCATGTAGGGTTGTTTACTCCATGTAAGCTCCAAAATGGTGTTTGCGCTTTCTATGGATGTTGATGACATCAGATGGGTGTGTCAGGTAACGTTGTTCTGATTTTATGGGCCCCAGGAATTAATAAACTCTGTGTAGGCTCTGTATAGAGTGTACATGGAATGTATCCGTGCACACAGCCACTGTCCTCCCTTGGCCGCAGGCCATGTATATTAATGATGACACACTGCTGAGGGAGAGCAAAGGAAAACAGATATCGAATCAGTGTTGTCTTTTATTTATTTACTTTTTTAAACTGCATGTTTGAGTGGTGTGATGCCGAGCATGGCAATGCCAAGCAGTGCTCACATTCAGACACCTGACATCTGCCAGACATCTAAAAATAGAAACCGGATGTAATTACTAAGCATAATGACATTTTATGTTTTTTATTTGGCTCATTTGCACAGCATTTGCAGCTAAGTCAAGCAGAGTTCAGACATACATGACAGATACCTGCCAGACATCTAAAAAGAGAAACCAGATGTAATTATTTATTGTTATGTTTAGGTATGTTTGCATGGTGCGGTGCAGTTCTCAGCACCGTTAACAGGGAAGGTCAGTGGTATATGTGAGGGTATACCAGATTTATTAATATCCACATAGCTAAATGGATAGAGTTACAGCTGTATGTATAGTAGGTCTAGGGTTCAAATACATGGAAGTTAAAACTTGTCTGTATTTTTTTGCACATGTTATGGACAAAATTTTAAAATATGGCTCTGCTTCACTCTGCTAAGCACTGCTCATTCATGCTAAGCACTGCATACACATGTTAACGGCTGCCAATATTTGCGGGTTGTTCAGTTTCACTAAAACCACAGTTGCACATGTTTGCATGCTGCTCAGCTCTATTTGGCTGGTTTGCGTACTGCTAAGCAACACAGTGATTTTTTTTGAATGCTGCTCAGTGATGTGCAAGGGTGGAAAAACAGCCTACATAAAGCATATTAGGCAGGAATTCTGTAGAATCCATTGGAGTTCAATCATCTGTCAATATGGCTGGTGGTGTTGGAGAAGGTGTGCACTTTTAGGCACAGCAGTTGGGAATTCAGGAGTCAAAGGTCATGGTTGGGATCCCTGTAAAAAAAAACATGATGACAGGCTGCTGCAGAGCAGTTGCCAGGTCTTGGAGTGTTAGGAGTAGGTCTAGGATTGGCTGGCCAGAGAACTCACCAGTGTAACTGGTATCCCTCGCACAGGTGAACAGTGTCACCACCACCATGATGACCTGAAAAGACGAAAGAGGAGAATCTTGGACACCTGAGTCCAAGAAGTGAGGGCAGGGGATGACTCACAAGTATGTAAGTACTTTATCCTCTGTTTTACCAATATGTAATCTGAATATTTGCAAAACTGGTATGCATAATGGTATGCTTCTCTACCAACAGCTGCAGCTGAGAGGGCTTTTAATTTCAAATGTCATGCCATGCGTCTGGCCAGGTTGCACCATGATCGTGGTGAGTATGGCTGCATTATGCCAACTGTAATGCAATAAGGAAAAAAGAGTAAACAAATAACTGCAATAAAGTATATACAATAAAGTCTCTAGCGCAATAAGTTAGAATTAGAGCTGGAGTGCAATAAATGTGGAATTAGAGCTGTAGTGCAATAAATGAATAATAACAACTGTAGTGCAATAAAACAAGAAACAATACCAATAACAGCAAGGAAAATGGTGTACATCAGAAGTGTCTTGTCATAACCATTGAAGCAGAGCTGTATGCATTGAGTCTGTAAGGTAAGGTTGCCAAAGTCAAGTATAACACTGTAATCACTGGAGAATGCAAATCTAATGGCTGCAAAGTGTATTACTTAACTCATAGTACTGTTCAAGACTTTCTCTAGGCCAATACTGGTCACATAATGCTCTGTCTTCCACAGACATCAGGTAATAAAGGTATATGGGTGAGTTAGCCCACACCATGGCCAGATATTGCATGCATAGACTTCACAGATATTTCAAACCAATTACAATAATATGTGTTCACCTGTATTGTTGAAAGTGAAATAAAACTGTAGTAGTATATGTCACATGGTTGTGTACGATGCATGTGTGTTCTATTGGCATTGCCATCTAGTAAAACACTGTAACATTACTAGACTGCTAGAGGAAAGTCCTGTAACTTATATTGCACAATCCATAGTATGTTTCCAGGTGGTCTCCAGGCAAGTATCAGTCACCCTGTAGTCAGCAGTGCCTCAGTATCTCAGTCTGTTAAATTCCTTGCACACTGTACATTTTGCACACAAAGTCCTGGGTTTGAATCCAGTGCAATGTAGCACTACATTTTCAGTATCAGTTACATAATGCTCACAATTTCTCTTTCCCAAAGAAGACAAAAATGTGATGGGTGAGTTAGCCCATATTATGTGCAGATATTGTGTTTAGATCTCACAGAATGTTACATCCAATAGCAAGAATGTGTGCATCAGCATTGGTGATTCAGAAATAAAACTGTGTAATTACAGTATGGCTGTATCTCTTGCTTGTCTATACTATGCAGCTGCAGTCAATTATTAAATTATTTGCAGATTCCCCCTAAAATTACAACTAGTTGTTTCTACTCCCAAATCTGCAACTAAGCCATAATGGCTGTCTAGTTTAATTACTGCACACAAACATATCTCTCAAGTGTCACAATTTCTTGTAATGTAATTAGACCTAACTAATCCATCTGTCACGTTTACCAGACACATTATTACCTGTAATGCAATGTATTACCAAATCCATTTACAGAACTCCCTGGTGGTTATATAAGTCCACATTATGTGAAACCATTCTGAGTAGTTTTGTACCTGCATTTGTTAGTGCTTGGCCCTTATTGTCCCATGCTATCAGCTTGAGAGGTATGTACATGCTACAACAGCTATAGGAGAAATGTATTCACTGTAATCTCAACTGTCAGCACACACCTGTTGAAGTATGTATGACCAGTGCTGTCAGGGATATCATCTGCAATGTCACTAATGGAATATTTCTTTCTCTCTCTCTCTCTCTCTCTCTCTCTCTCCCTACCCCTTATCTTAATTTATGCATTATTGTAATGTATTATTATGATTTAATATTAACATATTTTGTTAAACTAACTATAGTTTGGAAAATGTGGCTGATTATTATGTTTTATTATGATTCTATATTAACATATTTTCTTAAACTAACCTTTTTTGTTGGCCATATGGTTCACTTCACACTGGCATGCTGTTACCATACTGACTGTTATGTTACATTCTGTTGTGTTGCACATAATATACATTAATATGTATTTATGATGTTCCATTCTGTTAACACTAACAATGGTTTGGTTGTTACTAACCATAACATATTGCTTTACCACAGCATGTCAAGGTAGGCCAGTTCAAGCTGATCCCACTATCTTGCCTCAACTGGCCATGGCACAGGGTCCCAGCATGGAAACAGTCTGGTGGTGCTCCCTCTACTGCCCCTGCATTACCAGTGGCATCAGGTAGTACTGCCCCAGGGGATGGGGCCCGGTCCCCCTCTGAGAGCAGTGGCAGAGGGAGGGTGGTCACCTGTGATGAGCTACCAGTCCTCATGTACAGGATAGTCCACATGGTTATGACCAATGTCTGTGCCAGATTGAGGGCATGCTGGCTGACTTGGTGGGTCAGTGTCACCATGGTACCCAGCCTCCAGTACAGCCAACCTCAGGTCAGTGAAGGAGCAGTGCTGACAATCCCATGAGTGGGGACATGAGTCATGCTGCTGGTGTCTGGAGGCACATGGGACTCAGATTCCACAACACCCTCCCTGTCAAAGGTGTTCACCCCCTCATGTGTCACACACTGCACCTGCTTTGACTGTCTTGTTTGTTTGTAAATGCATCATCACCTACCCAACTTACCTCCCTCACACGTACCTATGTCCCTTCCCTAACATTCAACTCTCACCTTAAAAAAATGGGCACCTGTCCCAAAATAAATAAATAAATAAATAAATAAATAAATATTGTCCCGTACATAGCTCTCCATTCTGTGCTTGTATCCACTGGACACATGTAATTCAGTCCAATTGGCTTGACAATGTTGTTATGTTGTCCTTGTACCTCTCTCTGGTGTTTGAGAATCCAAATTCATCTACAAATCTGGCAAAGTGCACAGTTGTTGCTGTACAAGAAATGGATAGCTATGGTTCTTTCCTACACATTTCTTGCACATCCCTCCCTGCCTTTCAGTATGTTTTGCCCCCTGCTTGTGCCCATTTTACCACTTTCCTATCTCCTCTTTTCTCTTTTCTTGATATTTTTTTAGCTTGGAGCTGCATGGCGCACCACTTCATGCAGCTTCGCTTAGCTCAGCTAAATAGAGCTATAATGAGTATATGTGTTTTTAACATCGTAAGTCACATGTACAAAATAAACACCTCTGTTATGTTTTGAACCCAAGCACATCACACCTGCAGCACACTGCATTAACCAACCATGTCACACAACTCCAAATTAAAACAGGTGGTTTAAACAAAACATAGTAATTGCCAATTACAGTTATTCGGCATGTTTCAGCAGAGCTGGACACTGCTCTGCACTGCACAAACTGGAATAAACAGTAATTGAAAAAAATGTGAGTGTGCCTTGGATTCTGGTGCAATAGTACACCACTAGACAGCCAAATACATGATAATTGCTTACCTGTTGCCTGTGATAGCAGGTAAATGAGCTCTTTTATCAGCAACATGTAGAAAGTCACCTGCTAAGGCATTCATGGAAAAATACATGTTCAAGTGGGACTCTGGTGCAGAAATACATCCATATAAAGCTATGCACATACTGATGGATGTAGAAAATGTTTGCCACAGCCCATATGTGTGCACATATATCTTGCAAGTACAGCTGCTGTAGCAGTGACCCAGTAGCTCAGTCTGTTAAATGACTTGCATACAGTACATTTGCAACACACATTCCTGGGTTCAAATCCAGTGTTATGCTGCATTTCAGTTTCATTATTGTGAAGACAGCAATTAAAGGATCACTGATACACTCTTTATCCACACAAAACATTGAAAATTAAATAACCACTTTTCAGTGCATGAAGTTGCAGATCTGTAGGTGGGAACACATTTCACACATATGTATAACAGTACTATATGTTGCCTAGTACTCTGTTACTGACACAGTTGCCTAACATCCATATCTTAAACACATGCCTTAAATGGAGTGTAAAGGGTACCCTCACCCTGGCACAGCCTCTAAAACAAAACTGACACAGCTGACACAGATACACCTACAACTTGTTGTCCTCCAAAGTATTCATACTCTCTGTCTATGTCTACTATCTGCAGCAGCAGTTGCAGCCTGTGGTACACACAGCTATATGTAAAGGCTTCTGCTACAGAGCTACCCTCTGTGATGATGTAATGTCCTCACCCCAATAGTGTCCATCTCAACAGCTAAGAATGGGGCCCAGGTCTACATGAAGGCCTTATATATTGCACAGTGGTTTCATGACATTGGCTAATGATAGTGCAATTCAGCTGCTTAGGTTGTAATTAGCATTTCAGAATCACCGATTGGTTTAGAGGTAATCACCTGCCGATGGTGAGCATGTTTAAAAGGCAGGCAACTGGCTATGGAGAACCATTCTGTATGAGACCTTACTCACACAGAGCAAGCCTTTGTGAAAATTTACCAGACACACAGTTCAACAGAAGCGTACTCCACTCTAGCAGGTATGTAACTGTTTTTTTTTTTGCATAACAGGATTCAGATGGGAGGATAGAGGTATGGGGAATAGGCATTACAGCAGTAAGCCAGCCATAGACCTGTGGTAATTACATGTCAGTGATACCCTGCTGACTTATACCTACAGGGGACCTACAGTTCATCAGGGTGGCATTGTCTTTTGTCAGTGTGGCACACTGGTGTTGTCAGACTGTCCCTATATAGTGGTTGTTATAGCACACTGCTATTTGTCTAGCACTGCTTCAATGACATATTATTGTATGGTTGGCCTTAGGGGATACACCACAGTGGACTGGAGTGTTGAATATATGATCATACAGTAGAAGCTGTCATGGCACACAGGGAATACAGCAGTAATGGTACTATCTTGGTTCTATCCACACACATAGTATGTTGTCACACTGTGTATTATGCCATGTGTGAGCAAGCAGTGGATATTGCCGGCCATTTTGCCCTTGCTGTATCTGTAGATAGTGGTTGTCCATGTATCTGAAACTGTATTGTGTTCCCCTTGTGTTGTCTTTCAGGAATGATGTACAGCATGATACCCACCCTTCTCAGATGCAGAGAATGAGATAATCTTGTAATGATTAAGGCAGCATCATAACATCTTGTTATCCAGGGGGAGACATAATAGAGAACAGCAGTCTGCATTGTGGTCAGACCTTGTTTGTGATGTTAATGCCATGGGCCAGCAGGGCAGGACATATGAGCAGGTTTGATACTGGGCAACCAATATGATTAATGCTGCATGTCAACAGGCAGAGGATATAGCCAGGGATGTTGCTGTTACCAGTGCAGAGCCTGCAGTGGAACAACAACTCTCAGCCACTGAGGAATTCCTTATGTACCTAGGCACACACTACAGCTCCCAAGCATCCAACACATTGTCCATTGTGGAGGTGGGTGCCACAGTTTCCACATTTGAGGATCATGCAGGTAAGCTTACAGTGGTCAACACTGTAATGTAGCAGTCAGTGTTTCAGGCTGTAGATACTTTTATGTGGGGGTCAGGGCTTTGTTCTTTGGGGGAGTGTAAACTCAGTTGTACACATATATGCTGATTGGGATCAATACAACAAGTAACACAGTAGCTACTGTAAATGTGAAATATATGGACATATTACCTTGTGCTGCAACATGCAGTGGTACTGACATTACCCCACCCTCAACTTTTCTCAGGTCCATCAGGTATTGCCTGTGCACACTAATGCTCCTTGTAGTGGCAGTACATCCAATGCTACAGAGGGGAGAGTGCTGTCCATACCATGACTTGGCAGGCCATGGGCTCATGGTCCTGAGTGGTCCAGTGGGGGACGCAGTCACTGTCAGGTACTAGCACCACATCTGACCTTGGGCATGGTGGTACCAGTGCAACTCCTGGAAGATCCAGTTCCTGTGTTTGGGGCTGGAGACAGTGAACTGTCAACTCTACCATGTACATTCCAAAGATGTCCAACATGCACACATGTAGGACTAGCACTGAATTTGACTATGTACATGCACACACACACACCACTGTCAAATGCAGGTCACCTACAGGCACACACCGCACATCTCCATTGTCCATCTGGCATGCTACCCCCTGACTCACACACATGCTGTCTACCATGTGGACCAGCCTAGGTAGGACTCCAGCATCCCCACTGAACACCCTGTGCAAGTGTTGATACCTGTGCCACATCCCTGTCATACTTGACATTGATGTAGGGAAATGAGCTATGTGTCTGATGCACAGGGTAACTATATTACTTAACATGTACTTGTGTAATGCAATGTTGGTTTACCATGCTACTTGTAGTGGGTAACGAGGGATACTGTATGCTGGCATTTGTCATGTCTACACCATATACATTTGTGCACCTTATGTGATCCTTATGTTGTATTTTGTTGAGTTGGCTGTATAGTTAAACAAAGATGGGTGTGTCACAGGCCTGATTATGTTTCTGTTACAGGACTCTGTTGGGATAACCTATGGATACACAGTGAAAATAAAGCAGCAGAGGATGGCATGTCAGCACAGCGGGCATATTTCATCAGCAAGGTAGAGCACTATAACTACATGACTCCACAGTTTCATATGTGTATAACAGGCTAACAAGGACAATGTTGGCATTTAGCATACTCATGTATCCCTAATCTGTGAGAAGGTATGCTACCCTTTCATAAGTGTCACCAGGGTTTTGATGGAGATGATGCAACTGCATATATCCTGTGTCCAGTACCAACAGTTGCCCGGCAACAGTTATGATTGTTGTATTCTGCATCCCAATGTGTAACCTGCACATGATGTGTGTCACAACAGATGTGTGCGTGACATGCATGGGGACCTATTTCATGTTGTGTGTACTGCCTGTGTTACATACCTATCTCACCAGCATGTACTATGCATACCACACTGATGTTGTTGGTGTGTAGCACAGGTGACACTTGTGTTACTCCTGTCATGGATACACAGGAGATACACAGTGGGAATGGACAATTCCCTGTATGGAGCCATACACATCCCCTCCAAAGCATTTCAGAGACAGATTACACATGTATGGTCCTGACAGAGACTCCATAGGGCATGTTCTGACAAATGTGTATTGATGTACCTTGAAACCTGTGTGGCTGCTACAGTTGTATGATATGCCTGTGTAGTGACATAGCAAGGGTGCCATTGCACACAATGATAGCTGTGATGACTGGCATATTCATTCTACCGGTGCCAGTCTGGGATGTACATCCCTAACCTGTCAGTATTGGTTGTACAACACTGAATGCATCCACATCTTTCCAACCAGTGACAGTCGAAGGCTACAGTACCCTCTGTGTTCAATCTAGATGACTCATGGTTCCATAACATGTAAAATTCTCTAACAGGCTCACACAAACACATGACTACATTGAGGTTAGCACCACTTCCAATCAATGTGTACGGCACACACGTAGTCTAGGTTGGCTGTGTGTAGGTGTGCAGACTTACATATAAAATGGTATATACTACAGATCACAATGCATGATGCATGCAATGCACCTCATGTCTGCTAGTACTATAATTTTAGGGCATGTTCTGCTTGATGACATATGCAGGCCTTGTTGTGGTCAGTTCTTTGGGAGGCCACATCACCCATTACAAATAAAACACTGCAAAACCCTACATATGTCTCTGCTACCAAGGTTATGCCATGTAGATGCATACACAAGCACCAAGTGGGCTGGTGTGAGATTAGAATCCCTACCTCTCTAGTCATATACATTATTCATTGTATTTATAGCATGTGCCATGGCTTACATCAGTGACTGCATTGTCATCTGGTAGTCTTAAGGTGGCTGACATCATCAGGCCTTGTAGAAGCGGGCAGTGTGGAAACTAGCAGCAAGTTACAGGGCCATGAAGTGTGTAACCATTGCAGTGGGATAGCCCATGAGGGCATGTCTGTTCATTTGCAGGGAGATACACACACACACTTTAACACAGTCATGCACCAAGTGGGCTGGAGTGAAATTAGAATCCCTACCTATCTAGTCCTATACATTATAAATTACGGTACTAACATATATGCCACAGCTTACATCTGTGATTACGATGTCATCTGGTAGTCTTAAGGTGGCTGTCATCATCAGGCCATGTAGAAGAGGGGAGTATTAAAGCTAGCCACAAATTACAAGGCCAAAAAGTGTATAACAATGGCAAGTGGATAGCCCATGAGGGCATGCCTGTTCATTTGCCAGGAGATACACACAAACACACACACTCTGACACAGCTCCACACCAAGTGGACTGGAGTGAGATTAGAACCCCTACTTATCTAGTGTTATACACTATAGATCACAGTATTTATAGCACTCACCACACGTTAATTCTGTTGTGTGCATGAATGCAGTCACAGTACTTGTGCATTACACCAACTAGGCCTGTGTTGACCAGCATCTGTGGCCTGCAGTGTGATATTGCTTTATGCTGTTATCTGCATCTAGTATCCTAGCAGTAGGATAACTGTAATTATCCTAGCTATGTGCGTACAGTTACCAGTATGGTCATATGTGACTGCTTGCAGTTACATAGCCATACGTCTGGGCAGGGACAAATTGCCCTGTCCATATTTGCATTGACAATATTATACATTACAGCATCTGTTCACCTGCTTCTGTGTATGTGGTGACATCTAGCAGGCACAGGGGTCTGTGGGTAAGTGGAATTTGCACTGTTGCACCCTTAGCTTGTATCTTTTGAGGAACAGTATGGCTGTGTGATAGTGGAGATTTACTCACCATTACTAGAATATGTCGGACAATACAGACATCCATACACATATTTCTGTATATAACAGGGATGTATATATAACTGTAGCTGCATGTATGATATGTATATGTGTTATGTCAATATATGGGGGTGTATGTATCATTTATATATATATATATATATATATATATATATATATATATATATATATATATATATATATATATATATATATATATATATATATATCAGTACATATCTGTCACTACATAGTGATAGCTATACTATCCATGTGAGAGAGAGATACTGACAGACGGATATGTATACATATATTTGTCTGTATACACATTTATACATAACAGGTCATTTTGATGAAGGGGAAACAGGATTGCCCTAATTTCAACTAAGTGTATGGGCATGTCCAGTCAGACTGTCAGTACTACTAAGGTGACTTCAGTTCACACCTACTGTACTCCAGTCCAGGATTTTATATGTTATAGACATTAACATCTGCCCCTGTTTCTTCAGTACTGCACTTCACTCAAACTGTCCATAGCATTCCCCAGCTGTGTGCTGTACTTAATCTGTGACTGTGGTTGGTAACAGACTGTCACTCCGCATACCTCTCAACTTTCTTGATTTCCACAGAATGTCCACAGTTTTGCCTCATATGTTTGGTCTGTTCCTCATACATTTGTGGTTTTCTTGTGAAGTATTGAATATTGATGTCACTACATTATACTCCATACAGACAGACATTTGTGTTTCAGAGGTTATATCCCTCAGAACATATGTTATAATGCAACACTTTACTTCCAGTGACTTTCTAGGTTTATGGGGGCAATATTTGAAATCTGACCCTAGGTTTGGGCTTTTGTTCCCCCAGTCTTACTGGCCTTGTCCAGATTTCTTGCAGTAAGGGGTATGACAGCCTGTGAAAACACCAACATAGTACTACCTCTCATTCAAAAGATGTGAGTAATTCCAGATTAGAACCATCAACATCATCACCTGCACTAGCTTCCCTAGTCCACTGAGCCACTCAGGTCACCAGACAAAGAGGAGCCATTCATCACACAATCAACAGCATGAATATGTACATTGTTATACTGTATGAGGAGAGACATACACAATAGTGTGAGCAATATCTATGTTACAGCCCTGAGACTACCTGGTTAACTGATATACGATAGGTGAAGTTCTGCTAAAGCAGTTGTATGGGTACACTGCTCTGTTGGGGGTGGGAAAACAATGACACATGATCTGCTGGAATATGCAGTAGTCCAAATATCATGTGAGCCCACTGTTTAACATCTCCCTTGACTGATGTAGTGAATATTCCAACCATGAGACCTAGTGACTATTAAAGAACACATACTATTGGACTGGGTATCTGTAGTCCCATGTGGATGTTACATCTGTCCAATTAGCCCACTATATTTCCTTGCATAACAGCAGCAGATCCATACATTTGCTATATTATAGCAATCCTTACAATTAGTGTGTAGCTTAGAGACTTGCTTAGAGACTTACCTTGTGAATGCAGCAGTTGAGAGACTTGCAGTTCAGGGCTTACTCTGTATGATTCAGGCAGTACACAACCAATACATTGATAGGTACAGGTTGTGTAGGTTGTCTGGAATCAACACGTTTACTATATGTATGTGAGTAGGAGTAAGGTGTCAGTCCCTAGGGCCCTAGGTTGTCAGTGAATGTGCTATCCATTGTCTTTTAGCCAATGCCAGGGTGTACTGGGCATGCCTACATCTACCTACAGGGAAATCATCAGGGGGTTCCTCCGCCGAGTCCTCTTGTAAGTGTGGCTGTGGTGACCTAAGCACTAGTGGGGGGGCTGTGTATCCCTTCCCTTTGCTGATTCTGCTGCAGCTGTTTCTGCAGGATCATATTGTGTAGCATGGCATATCCTGTGAACATATGCGCACATGTGGCTACAGAGTATAGCAGGGCTCCATCAGATATTTTGACGTATTGGAACCGTGACTTCAGTAGCCCAAACACATGCTCTATGATGCTTCCATTTTATGCATGTGCCTCATTATGGTGTTCTTCAATGGGTGTGTGTGCATTTCTGATGAATGTCATCATCCATGCTTCGAGGGTGTAGCCAGCATACCCCAGTAAATGACTGTGTGGAATGTCCCCCCTAGCAAACTTCTGGTAAAGCTGTGATGCAAGCCAGATATGTGAGTTGTGATAACTGCCAGGGCTGCCAGCACACACATTCATGATAATGGCCTGGGCATTGCAATTGACCTGGCAGTTGATGGAGTGATACCCCTTGCAGTTGACATAGATTCTACCCTCCTCACTGGGTGGTGCCTTGATGTGTACTTGAGCAAAATCTATGGCACTCAATGCCTCAGGGTTATGTGCTACACAGTAGAGGTGTTGCATATTGCTGGCCCTCGCCTCAGGGGGGAAGGGAAAATAAGCATGCTCACTGGCATGTGTTAGCATGGCATCCAGGAACTGGTAGAGTACCCTGGATGCTGATGTCTGTGAGACCCCTATCATGTCCCTAGTTGGTCTTTGGAAGGTACCTGTGGCTATTATCCTAAGGGCTACATATACCTGTGTTTCCAGTGGGATGGGTTCCCCTCAGTTGGCTTTGGGACTGAGTTGAGGGCGGCAGAGCTCAGTGAGTTCTTGTAGTATGTCCCTGTCCACACTGTAGCACTCTACAATCTCCAGGTCATGTAGCTCCTGAAAGGTTACCCTGGGCCTGAATACTATTTTCCTTCTTTGCCTAGGCCTATTGTCAGCAGCACCAGTAGCTGCATTGACTTCGGCATCTAGCTCCTACAGATGTAACAGACCTGCAGCAACCTCTAGCATTCTTTCAGTTAAAATGATCAAGTCTGTACTCTAAAGGTGCAGATCATGGGTGAAAAATTAGAATGTAGAGTGTATGCATACTTTATAGTGCTCTACTGTAGCTGCTGACTGTGTGATTGGCTACCTGAGATGCATTCCACCTGCCTAGTATATCAACTAGGGACATGATGGGGAGTCACAGGCATCAACATCAAGGATACTCCACCAGTTCCTGGAGGCTATGCTACTACATGCCAGTGAACGCATATATTTCCCCTTACTGCTGAGGAGAGGACTAGCAATATGCAACACTTCGATTATGTAGCACACTACCCTTAAGTACTGGGTACCATAAATTGCACTCATGTACACATCAAGGCACCACCTGGTGAGAAGCAGAATCTACATTAACTGCAAGGGATACCACTCCATTAATTGCCAAGTCATTTGCAATGCCCAGGGTATTATCTTGAATGTGTGTGCTGGCAACCAATGCAGTTATCACGACTCCCATATTTAGCAAACATCACAGCTGTACCAGATATTTGCTAGGGTGAGCATCCCACAGGGCCATTTACTGGGGAATGCTGGCTGCACCCTGGAATAGTGGACGATGACACCCATCAAAAATGCATACACACCCACAGAAGAATGCCATAATGAGGCAGATACACAAACTAGGAACATCACAAAGCATGTGTTTGGGCTTCTGAAGTCACAGTTCTGGTGTGCAGATACAGCCAGTAAAGCCTTGCAGGACTCTCCATGTACATGTACACAAATATTCACAGTTTATACTATTCTGAACAATATGATTCTGCAGAAACAGCTGCAGCAGAATTAGCAAGGGGAACAGACCCCTCCCCATCAATGCCTAGGTCACCACAGCCATAGTGAGAGGAGGAACCCCAAGCTGTTGTTCCTATAGGTAGACAAAGGTGTGCTCAGTATGCCTTTGCTTTGGTTAAGAGACAACCCATAGCACATACACTGACCACTGAAGGTCTAATACCTTCCTCCTACTCCCATACATATATTAAAATTGATGCCAGGCACCTCACACAACCTTTATCTATACAGGTATTGGCTGAGTACTGCTTGCATTAGATAGAGTCAGCTTGGAACTATTGCTGTTTCAACTGCTGTGTTTGTACGGTAAAGCCTGAATCTAAATTGTAGTGTTGAATACTATATGCAAATATATAGTGGTGCTATTGTAGATAACTTAAGTTAACATGTGAGTACACATACTTATATTACAACTATGTTACTATATGTAATTGTTATGCAACAGGCATGATAAACTCACATAGTCCAAACACAGATGAATACTGTTACATCATGCAGCAGAGAAGTTAGGAAGTGACTCT
Organism: Protopterus annectens; assembly: GCF_019279795.1. Classification (NCBI taxonomy): domain Eukaryota; kingdom Metazoa; phylum Chordata; order Ceratodontiformes; family Protopteridae; genus Protopterus; species Protopterus annectens. The sequence continues at coordinate 422,758,812 of NC_056735.1, forward strand.
AGTCCATTGCAGTTTCTGACTTCAGGCTAGTTTTAATCCTACAGTAAAAGTGTTGTGTCTACTAACTGGTCTGTGATCAAATATATGTCATAGCAGTACTTGTACAATATACAGTGCATGGTTTGCTAGCAATGTACATTTTTTGAAGGTAGTTGTGTGAAGAATGACTCCGGTTTTGGAAAGCAGCTTATGTGGCCAAAAGGACTAAGGCAGCCATTCTGCTTGATGAAGCTTTACTGGAGTTTAGGGTTCAAATCCTGATGTAAGCTGATGTTTTGGAGGTGTTTTTGCAATAGTTAGTGTTTTTACAGACTGTGACTCTGTGTCCCATACTGTCTTAATCTTCATATTTTGCTTACAAATTTGCTCAATGCATCATGTGCTGAGAACAGTTTTAATAGTGGCTAAATATTTTGCACAAAAAGTAAAAATGCAGAAAAAGGAATAAAGCAGATAAGGGCTGTGTCACACTGGCAATAGCAGACACCGGATACATTCAATTACTGCCTGTAGCAATTGTAAAATCACAGTCTGGAGTATTGATAGGAGTGGGCTGTAGTAGGGCATATACATTACATAATAGGAAGGCTGGATGTTAGCAATGCACCTCATGTTTGGGTACTGCTTACCTGTGCACAAACAGGTAAAAGAGGGAAACATGCATGCATCTACACTTAGCGCAATAATCATAGTATTTTCATTATGTCAAACTATCATAGTTCTCAACTGTCCAGATTTATGAAGAATGTCCGTATTTCTACATAATATTTGTAGTCTGATCCCCATAAAATGTTAGTTTCTATAAAAGTATTGTTAAATCACTGAGAATGAATTCAGAAATTCATGACATACATTTCATTTGTGGATGTCATACCCATTAGAAAATTCATGCTAATGCAAAACCTGTTATTCCATCAATATTCTAGTGTTGTAAGGATACTATTTAAACATTGACTGTATTTTTTCCACTTTATACCTATATCACTTATGGTTTTGTGCAGATTTCTTACTCTAAGAGGTTGTGAGGTATGGCAACTATTACATCACGTACATAGATCTGTGACCATACTGTTCTATATTTCCCAGATGCTTTGTGTGACCTCAAACTACATCTGGAAACATTGCAAACTGAGGGCACAGTATAACTATCTATACAAAAACATAATAACCATCCACATGTTTCCTCACAATCAACCTCAACAAGATTCAGTACAACCATGGGATCTCCTTAATTCTACAACACATACATCTTACACAAAACAAAGTGTAATATATAATGTTGTGTGCTCCCTCATGGACATGGCCATATAGTTGTGCTCACAGGCTTGCACTGCCAAATGCAAACATCCAAATATGGTCAATAAGGGATTTGTGTTACACAGCTATGGCTTCAAGCAGTATACTACTGTTAGTGTACTAGCCTCAGATGAAACTAAGGAGCAATGTGTATATGCAGGGTCTATATCAACAAATTGAAAAGACCAGAAAGCAAACAGCTATAACATCGAAAATTCCGTTCATCAAGGTGTTTATTGTGAGATTGCGGTACAGTGAAGAATGGAAAATTTGCCCTTTCCTCACTGTAGTGCAATGTTGGAGTTAGTATAAATAATTAGCGGGTGGTGCGGAGGCCAGCACAAAAGTGACTTCAATGAACATTTTCAATGTTAAAGTCGTTTGCTTTTCAGTGCTTTTGATTTGGTGATATAGACCTGTCTATGCAGACATCCCAAGCTGGTGTTCCCTATATCCCTTGATGATGTCATCTGCTATAAGTTCACATGCAGTCTTGCTTAAATCAGACTTGTATAGTGGCACTTGCATTAAAAATTGTATTCTGTAGTCTGTACACCTTAGATAGGTAGAGGTTTGGTTCTCACTGTAGTAGTGTGTGTCTCTATAAAGAATAGTGGGACTGTGTATCCGACACTGCCTTATCAAATGGCATGGTTTATTCATTGTTTTTGTGCTTGCAAAAACATCCATGTGTAGCTGTCCTCCAACCTCTTACTCACCACATGGTCTGCTGAGATTATCTACTGTAAGATCACCTGCAGTCCTCTCAAAACCAGACTTGTGCTGTGGCATGTGTGTTAAGTGCTGTGCTTTCTAGTCTGTAAACTTTGATAGGTAGGGGTTCTAATCTCACTATGGTCAACTTGGTGTGTGTCTGGCTCCATAAATAAACCTAGGAGTGTGTATTTAACACTTCCTTGCAAAATGGAATATTTTTTTTGCAGTGTAGTTATGCTTGCAATATCATCCATTTGTAGTAGCCCTGCAACCCGTTGTTCCAACCCACAGGGACTGCTGATCTCATCTACTATAAGATCACCTGCAGTCCTCCTGTAATCAGACTTGTCCTGTGGCATGTGTGTTAAGTACTGTGTTCACTAGTCTGTAAACTTAGATAGATATGAGTTCTAATCTCACAGCAGTTAACCTGCTGTGGGTCTCCCTGAAGAAGAGTGGGTGTATATCTAAGACTTCCTTGGAAAATGGCATGGTTTTGCATTTTTATGGTTTCCAAATCATCCATGTTTAGCAGTCCACCAACCCTTTGTCCCCCACAGCACTTGCTGATGTCATCTACTATAAGATCACCTTCAATCCTATCAAAGTCAGACCTGTGCTGTGACATGTGCATTAAGTGCTGTGTTATCTAGTTTCTAAACTTAGGAGTTCTAATCTTACTGTAGTCAACCTGGTGTGTGCGTGTATCTCTGTCAAGTAAAGTGAGTGTGTATCCAACATTTCCTTGGAAAATAACATGGTTTTGCATTGTTTTTATGCATGCCAATTCATCCATGCACAGCAGTACTCCAATCCCTTGTCCCCCACAGGGCCTGCTGATGTCATCTACTATAAGATCACCTGCTGTCCTCTTAAAGTAAGCCTTCTGCTGTGACATGTGTTAAGTACTGTGTGCTCTAGTCTGTAAATCTAGATAAGTCAAATCTCACTGCAATCAATCTGGTATGTGTTTGTGTGTGTGTGTGTGTGTGTGTGTGTGTGTGTGTGTGTGTGTGTGTGTGTGTGTGTGTGTGTATGTCACCCCAAAGAAGAGTGGGTGCGTATCCAAGACTTCTGTGAAAAATGTTATGGTTTTACATTATTTTATGCTTTCCAAATCATCCATGTGTAGCAGTCCTCAAACCCTTTGTCCTCCATAGGCTTACTGATGTCATCTATTATAAGAGCACCAGCGATCCTTTCAATATCAGAATTGTGCTGTGGTCCATGTGTTAAGTGTTGTGTTTTTTATCCTGTAAACATTGATAGGTAGGGGTTCTAATCTCACTGCATTCAACTTGGTGTGTGTTTGTCTACATGAAAAAGCTTGGGAGTATGCATTCAACAATTCCTTGCCAAATGGAACTATTTTTTGTAGTGTTGTTGTGCTTGCAAAATTATCCATTTGTAGCCTCCATGCAACGCCATGTCCTCATCCACAGGAACTGCTGATGTCATGTTCTATAAGATCACCTGCAGTCCTCCTGCAATCATACTTGTGCTGTGGTATGGGTGTTAACTGCTGCATTCTATAGTCTGTAAACTTAGGTAGGATTTCTAATCTCACAGCAGTCAACCTGGTGTGAGTGTGTGTCTCCCTGAAAAAGAGTGAGTGTGTATCCAAGACTTCCTAGGAGAATGGCATGGTTTTGAATTGTTTTTATACTTGCCAAATCATCCAACTCTTTGACACCCCAGGGCCTGCTGATGTCATCTACTATAAGATCACCTGCAGTCCAATCAAAGTCAGACTTCTGCCATGACATCTGCATTAAGTACTGTGTTCTGTGTTCTCTAGTCTCTAAACTTAGATAGAGGTTCTAATCTTACTGCAATCAACCAGGTGTGTGTGTATCTCTGTCAAGAAAAGTGTGTGTAAATCAAATATTTCCTTGGAAAATATCATGGGTTTACATTGTTTTAGTGCTTGCCAAATCATTCATACATAGCAGCACCAATCCCTTGTTCCCCTCAGCACCTGCTGATGTCATCTACTATAAGATCACCTGCAGTCCTCTTAAAGCCAGACTTGTGCCATGGCATGTGTGCTATGGGCTCTGTGCTCTAGTCTCTAAGGTTAGATAGATAAGGGTTCTAATCTTGCTGCACTCACCCTTGAGTGTGTGTGTGTGTGTGTGTGTGTGTGTGTGTGTGTGTGTGTGTGTGTGTGTGTGTGTGTGTGTGTGTGTGTGTGTGTGTGTGTGCATTGCTTAAAGAAGAGTGGGTGTGTATCCAAGAGTTCTATGGAAAATGGCATGCTTCTGCATTGTTTTTATGCTTGCCAAATCATCCATGTGTAGCAGTCCTCCAACCCCTTGTCCCCCACAGGGCCTGATGATGTCATCTACTACAAGATTACCTGCAGTCCTAATAAAGTCAGCCTTGTGCTATGGTGCATGCATTAAGGACTGTGTTCTCTAGTTTGTAAACTTAGGTAAGAGGTTCTAATCTCACTGCAGTCAACTTGGTGTTCGTGTGAGCTGTTAGTGGATGTTATACAGAACATTTTACATCAGTCTATGGGACTCTGTCCTCATGTCTGCAGACACTGCTGATGCCATCAGCTCTATCAAATAATTGGAAATGTATTACTCACAACAGGCCATGGGCATACACTGGCCTGTCAGACAGGTGGATGTTACCTCATGCAGTATAAGACCAACAACAGTGACATTCCTGTTAATATATGTGCAAAAATCATGACATCTCTTTGCAATGTTGATGGACAGGGTGACACAGAAGATCAAAGAAACAAGAATAGCATGTAAGTAAACCAGGCAGGATACAAAATGCAAAACAGTAGTAAAAAAAATCCAAAGTCTGGAAACGCTGACATAAACTGCATTCATTACGAACAGGAAAAAAAATCACAAAACCTTCAGGATCAACCCTTCATTATTGTGTAAAAAAGAAATCAAATGCCTTAATTTAAATAGCAAATTCAAACCATAAAACTAATCACATGACATAGTTGTATTAAGCACTTCCATTTAAAGACACATATACAGGTAAAATGTTACTGAAAGTCAGTATAACCATAAAATAAGTAAAACATTTAACTAAGACCTATCCATATAACACTGGTGAAAGGTTGATCCCTGAAACTTTGTGATTTTTTTCCTGTTTGGAATAAACACTGCATTTTACCTCAACGTTTCCAGGCCTTGGGTTTTTTTACTACTGACAGAGGAGATCACACAGGAGTCCCCATGGACCATGATTTTTGTGGATGACATTGCGATCGATATTGACAGTAGGAAACATATTAAGGAGACCCTGGAGAGGTGGTGTTATGCTATACAGAAGATAGTAATGAATAGCATAAGGACTAAGACAAAATATGTGTGTGTGAATGAGAGGGAAGAAAGAGAAATAGTGAGACTGCAGGAAGTAGAGTTGGTGAAGATGTATGATGTTAAATACTTGGGATCAAAAGTTCAGAGTAATGGTGAGTGTAGAAAGGAGGTGAAGAAGACAGAGCATGCAGGGTGTAGTGGGTGTAGAAGAGTGTCAGGAGGGATTTGTGACAGATGGGTAGCAATACCACTGTAAGGGAAGATCGTACAAGATTGTAATGAGTAAAGTTATGTTATATGGTTTGGAGACAGTGGCACTGACACAAATATAGGAGTCATAACAGGTGCTGGCAGAGTTCCAGATGCTAGAATTTGCATTGAGTGTGCTAAGGATGGAGAAGATTAGTAATCAGTATATTTAAATGTCATCTCAGGTCGTACTGCTTGGAGAAAAGGCCAAAGAGGTGGAATTGCATTGCTTTGAACATGTGCTTAGGAGGGATGCTGGGTATATATGGACTCGGATGCTAAGGATGGATCTGACAGGTAAGAGTAAAAGAGGAAGGGCTTAGATAAAATTCATGGATGTGGTGACCCAAAGACATCCAGGTGTTTGGTGCGACAGAAAAGAATGCAGAGGAAAGGAGGAAATGGAAGTAGATGATGTGCTGTGGCAACCCATGATAATAGTAGCCAAAAGAATAAGAAGATTAGGATGACATCTGTTTTTGGAGAAATCCCACATGTACAGTTGTGGCAGGCAAGTACAGTAGGAGTATCTATTTGAAGGTTAATATTTCTGGACCCAGTTTGTGCTTTAACAATGTTTCCTTGCATTACATGCTCTGTTCTGCTTTATGTACAGAGGCCTTAACACTTTGCTCTCATACATATAGAAATGCCAGTACACTTATTTCCTAATACAATCAGCTGCTGCTATATAGCAAAGCAGATCATTAACAGATCTAACTAGCTGTCATACCTTCTGTTACATAACAAGCAACAATTAAACCACTTACTAATCAATTACAGAATTATAACTCCACCTTATGAAGGACATCCTAATATACACCCCATTGGTTACTCCCCTTAAAATAACAGCCAGATCACATATACCCTCTTTTTAGCATTCTCTATGCAAATACCAGGTTCAAACCCTCATCTTCACCTATCAGTTTTCCTCTGTTTCCCCTGCAAGCCTAGTTTACATGATTTTTTTTTATACTTAGTGCATATAATGCCTCACCTGGATAATTATAGGAGGACAAACTCACTTGCAAAAACAAAACTGGATTTTGAAAACTGAAATGCCATAGAAAAAATATTGCACCCCCCCCCAAGGGTCTGTAATATGACAGACCTTTTCCTCAACAATATGAGTGAACAATGTAATGGCACATGTGTAGTGCCTGCACTGTTAATCCAACCATTAAACAGTATGTGTAGAATTTGGAATACCTAATGAACTCCCTAAAGGACAACTCGGGTTCAAAACATCATCCAATGTATCTACACCCTCCTAAGGGATGGTATAATCAACTTCCCAGCTCAGGTTTCCACAAAGCACATTGACAGCTGTAGTAAGGTACACCCTGATTCCCTGTCTACACATCTACACATATGTATACACACAGCTGTGCCTGATATGCTCAAAGACAGATCCACATAGAAATACAATCCATACTGGTGTATGTCTGTCATTATTACATTCTATAGTAATTGAAAGAAGCTGCTGATTGCAAATACAACATGCACAAAACAGTCTTGGAAGGCCACTCATCTCAGTGGATCCAAACCAATAAGACACCTTGAGAAAGCCTCATATAGCAACTATGGTAATTATTTATGACACATATCCAGGGATAACCATAAGCCTGTCTTCATTTAGATCTGAAAACTGATGGATTCACTTCATAATCTCGAAATACTGAAATCTCGAATTTCAGTTTTTCGAGACCATGAAATCAAATCCACACAACACCAAAACCACGAAGCCCAAAACCGTGCAATTCAAAACACCTAAAACACAGCATACACCAGACCACACATATACTACAACACCCACATTACAGCATAAACAAACAAAACAACACACATCCACAAACCTACAACACAAATAAGCAGGGGGGGGCAAGCCCCCCTGCACCCCCCCCACACCCCCTTACATATATATAATAACTCCGAGATTGCACAAACAGTAAACAAAAGCAAACACACACACACACACACACACACACACACACACACACACACACACACACACACACACACAGACACATTCTATAGTCCCTCAAACACACACAAATCACACATATAAGCACACTCACATACACTCAAATTCCCACCCAAAACCCTTACAAAACACTCACTTACCTGACATAACACCTAAATCTACATACAGCACTGCATATCATCCACATACAATTCCAGACATTACATAGCATAAAGCCATAGCCATGAATCTGAGATATTCAAATTCATGATTATGCACTTTCTCTATTTTCAAACTTCAACTTTATAGTCTCGAGATACTGAAATTCGACATTTCAGTATTTTGAGATTATAAAGTATTTCCAAAAACTGATATATATCACTCAGATGTATTTTGAACTACTTCTGGATGGTATTTCACACACACTGGCCCTCTGTAAATTCCAAACCTGATATCTGACACAGATGGCTGTAAAGTGTCCACCCTCACAACACCAAGCTTATTACATGTCTACATCCTCACCTCCAAACTGTGGTATCTGCTAAGAGCAAGTTATCTCTGCTCTCCCAAGTCTAGAACCACAGTCTCCATGAGACCAAATGACAGTCCAAACTGTGTACTTCATGTGCTGCAACAGTGAGGCTACACCACTAGGCACCATATTCAACCGCAGTCTGAGTACTGCTGTTGTCCACACTGAATGGAATACAGTGACCATTTCCCACCCACACAATGGAGGATAGGCAACACACAACTGGAATTATAGTACCATAACTATATCCAACCTTTGCTGTAAGGAAACAGAAATAATCTGCATGCATCTCAGACAAAAGGACATAGGTGACCTCCAAACAGTAGATCTGTTCCAGTTAGGTGTTCTTAAAAGGGTAGATTGTGCCTGCTAAACCTGTGGAAAATCAAGACTGTGAGCAGACATATACAGAAAGTTATGCACTCATCCTCTTGGCCAAGCCATCCAACACAATCCAACATTTGATCACAATGAGAAACTAACCAAGGTGTATATCACACCTTGTGCTATCAGGTGGGTTGCAAATGGGATCACCGACCAACAACAATTAGTGAAAGTGGGAGACTTCAACTCAAGCACTAGACCTGTCACCTGTGTGGTAACAGATGTGTCAGTGCTGTCTCTCCTCTTGTCTGTCATATACTTATCAAAAGTAAAAACAAAACAAAACAGAGGATGTATGGAAAAAATCATTGTGCCACTAATGACTGCCAACAAAGCCATGGGTTTTATAACAACTGCACAAACATGCATCACCACACCCTGTTTTAATAAATGTCCCTGCTTATTAAAAAAATCTACATCTTTATTACAAACATCTACTGAAATTTGGATTTCAAATAACCATCTCACTCTAAACCCCAGTAGAACTAAACTCCTATTATTCACTCCCCCAAAAACTACCCTCTCAACAAGAATTAATCCTCTGTCCATTCCCAGAACAATACTATCACAGAAGTTGTTTCTAGCACCAAACTGTTAGGTGTCATCATTGACAAAACCTAACATTCAACCTCCATATCCACAGCAACATAAAAAAAAACACATCAAAAACTGTGTACCTTGTACAGGCACAACTATTTCCTTAACCTCACTGCAAAAAAGGCTCTAGCCTCATCCTTTCTACTACCATCCCTATTATATGGTGTCCCTATCCTTACCAATATTCAGTCCTCTCTAAAAAACAATCTTGACTCAATTTACAGTAAGTCGCCAAATTTGCAAAATATGCAAAATTCTCACCACACCACTGTTCATGTCCATGGCAATTAAATTGGCTTGAACAACCACATTATCTCACCTACCTACATTTAACTACTGCACATAAAATTGTATATGAACCATCAGGCTGTCCTTCTCTTTCCTCCTTACTGTCTTTGTATCACCCAAATAGACCTCTCAGATCTGAAAATAAAACACTACTCAAAGTAGAAAAACCCAGCCTGTCAGCTGGTTAAATGCTCTATTCTTTTACTGTCTCTAAACTATAGAACAACCTCACATCTTCAATTACTTCCATATGTAATCCTGCTCTCTTTAAGAACTCCCTTAGACAACCTTTCTCCTCTGTCTCGCTATGCTCATGCCAAAATGACTCTCTGTGAAAACTGCTCCTCCTGCTTTAGCCCACTGGTCTCTGGCTTGCTTATGCACCAATTAACTCTCTTTACAACCCAACCCTACTTACTACACCTGTTCTTTACTCCTTCTTCACTGACTTCTGTCTATTTCTCACTTCCATAACTAACCACTTGAGTCATTACTCTGCCTTAATGGCATCCTCTGCTCATGCCTCAAATCTCTAACAGTTAACCCTTGGCAATTTATAATCTCTAAACTGACTTTCTATTTGAATAAAGTCTTTCAACAATGTTAATTACTTTACATAATGCAAATGCATATTATGTATGTAAACATCTGTACCTTGCTGCTCATACTATGTCCAAGCTTGTTACTGTATAATACTTGTTAGCTCTGGTATGTATTTGTATGTGAGTTGTAAATTGTATGTGGAGCTTTCTCCCCAGACCTCCACTGAAAATCGGCTCACCTAGACCCAGTGGACGTTCCCAGTAAACAAATGCAATAAATAAATAAATAACTTAGAGTACAGTATTCCCAATTTCTGCATCAATGTACCTTGGTATACATGTCGACTGCAAACTGTGTGTACTGTGGGGAGAAAGGCATTCTACATCTTACATCTGATTAGCAAAGGTATTACATCAAAAACAATTAATGTTATCAATCCCTTATATTCAACCATCATCAGAGCTATTAATGACTATAATCGTCTCTTTGATATGTATTGTCCAAGACACCTGCAGCAAGTAGAGAGACCTCAAACATATCTGAGGAATAAGACATCAGAGGTTCTCCAGCTTGTGTCTTCTGTGTGCAGAATGAAGTAGCTGTCACTGTACACAACATCATATACAGTATATATATATATATATATATATATATATATATATATATATATATATATATATATATATATATATATATATATATATATATATATAGCTTTGAGGCAGAATATGTATGCATTACATGGCTATCTTTGGGCCAAATGGGCTGAATATGCTGCACATCCTTAAGTCATATGGGACGACAGCCACCTGTTCTTGGAACCCCAATGTACAGTATGACATACATAGGACATGCTGGAGAAACACACACGTCTCAAAGGTTGTCAGTCCTCTGCATTAGGCTTCAAATTCATGTGAAGGTGAACACATCCATTAACCTATAATCCAAGTGGTGTAAACACATACATGTCTCAAAGGTTGTCAGTCCTCTGCATTAGGCTTCAAATTCATGTGAAGGTGAACAATGTAGTTTACATATTTTTTTTAAATTTTTTGCTGCTTTTAATATGTCTTTGATCTGATACATTGTGTTGTATTTTGAATTCAACCTGTCTTCATGGATGTAGCACTTATGAATATTCATGAGTAAGTCAAGCCGATAGGTTCTTTTAAAAAAAAGAGAACAAAGTTATTGGTACAATTCCTTTCCTTTGGAAGGGTAATAGGGTATATTTAAATTTTTTTTTTTTCCTTCCATACTTCTGAGTGATGGGAGACAGAGTGAGGCAGCAAGATTTGTTTGTTATTGTTTATGCTTGAATTATTCTGTGTTTATGTTCTAATAAAAAGTGGAATTATCCATTTGGCTACTTTGAAGTTTCATTGAGCACGTAGCGTACTTTGCAGCAACATCCATTAACCTGTTTAAGCACAGCTGGCTGACATGATGTGAAAATGTTATCTGCCATGGATCACTGCTGATTCTATCCTGGACATGGGTGGTCCATACCTCTCAACTGTACAGATTTTCACAGAATGTCCAGATTTTTGTCTCATATTTTTTTGTCCATTTTTCATAAATTTGTTGTTTTCTGGCAAATTAGTGGCAAATCATTAAAGACTAAAGTTAGAAAATAATGACAGACATTTGAGTTTCAGACTTCATGCACTTCAGAAAATTCATGCTAAAGCAAAACCTATTATTCTATCAACTTTCTTAGTCTGTAAGAAGAATACTGAAAAACTGTACATATTTTTGAGCCTTTATCCCACTTTTACTTATGGCTTTGTCCAGATTTCTTTCTCTTAGAGGTTGAGTATGGGGTGGTCCTTTCTATAAGAATCATGTCCATGCATTATATCTGCCTTAGCATATTATACTGTGATGTATCAGGTATGCTTCTAAACTCCTATGAACCTTGGAACCTATGGTTATGTGCATGACAAAACACAAAACATCATACTGTATTACCGCTCTGATGAGATTTGTCCGCAGTGTTTTCATACAATTCAGAGCTCAGACTCTGATGGGTTGAGTTTGGATGTGCACACATAAATTAGCACTAAACAATCCTGAAAGAGAAGGTGAGATATATTAATGATACAGATTTTATTGACTGACTTCACAAGTTTTACAAAAGCATCCACTAGAAAGTAGAGGAATTATTATGCTAGCAACTGTATAACTGGCTAACTACACTATAACTGACGGGTACAATTTTCCGGCCAACAGCACAAATCCAGATAACAAATATATATTACTGTAGGTAGTCACTCAGTGCATTAGACACAGCTTTAGTAACCCTGAAGCCCAAAGATAGACAGCAGGAATGTGTCATAGTCATCACTTGCACAATGCAGTTTGTAGCGGTGCAGAAGGGCTAGGCTGACACAAAAGGTTAGTGAGAGAGTGTGTGTGTGTGTGTGTGTGTGTGTGTGTGTGTGTGTGTGTGTGTGTGTGTGTGTGTGTGTGTGTGTGTGTGTGTGTGTCTGAATGAATGCAGCCAAGCTCAGTGCTAACCCTATGTGTCTGTATGTCAGACAGCTGTAAGCCATGCATGGTAGAGCTGAAATTTCTTCTTCTTCATCCCTGACCATGCGAACTGGCTCTGCCAGGAGTTGCACTGGCACCTCCACATCCAAGGTCAGATGTTGTGCTACTACCTGAGAGTGACCAATGTGTGCTGGACATGCTGCCTTCATGGGAACACCAAGGACCATGACCCCATGGCCTGCTACATCTAGCTTTGGACAGCACACTCTCTGATGAAGCAGCCTATGTACTGTCACTATGAGAGGTTGATCGGGCACAGCCCCATCGGCTCTCAGCAGATGTAGTTGTTGACCTATGCCCATGAGGTCGACATTCCTCGACCAACAGACATTCCGTCATAGCCAATGTGAGTTGCATGAGAGATACTCTGCACTCCCTCATGGACACATCATGTTCATAGGTGTCATTGAACCAATCCAGTGCATCAACAACATGGTGGAGGCAGTCATGGATGGCAGACTGTGCCACAGCTATAACCCTGAGCATTCTTCAGAAGTGACATTCTGAACATGTCTATGCCTCCATTATGGCCCTAAACATACTTTGACTGACACATGAAAAGACACCTGCACCAGGTGGTGGAGGGATGTTGATGAACACCCCTATTAATCTGCCTGTGTGGCACCTCACCAACAGTTTGGCTAAGGACAGTGTCAACAAGCACTGAAACCATGGAAGCCACACTTCCCCAGTCTATGTCCTTGCCCTCCAACTGTCCAGTATCTGTGGCTTCAGTGGACTGGGTATGCGTACGCATACTGGCTGTGTCTGGGGATCCTGAGTGTGTGTGCTGGATGTCAACATCTGTGTCAGTGTAAGCCTCTGTAACCCCCAACTATACCTCATTTTGGCCACCATCATCATCAGCCTTAGGTGACACACTGACATCAGGTGGCGCAGGAGACACAAAACTACTTCCATGTTGACCTGTGATAAAAAGAAAAAAACAGACATTAATACCTGCACTACTATGCTGCAATATATGTTAAGCAACTTACACTATTACATACATTTAAACCTATCAACCACTTATAGCAAGAGATGTGGACAAAACCATAAATAGTGGGTGTACAAAGGCTCAAGAATAGGGACAAGTGTGACATAATATGCTCCTGCAACCTATACAGATGATGAAATAACAGATTTTCTTTCACCTTGACAGACCTGCAGGGTATGCAGTTTGAATTTGAGTTCTGTGTCATATTATTTAATGTCTATAATCATTAATGACTTGTCAGTAATCTGCCAGTCAATTACTATGATCTTAAATATGGTCCAGATAGATGAGTACAGAATCATGACATTCAGCAACAATCTGTGCAGTGGACAGGTATGCAGACAGTACTGCAATACATACAGCAGGCTTGAGAGGACAGTATAGCAGATATGTTAGTTTATCTATAGCTATACCTCTCTCTCTCTCTCTCTCTCTATATATATATATATATATATATACACAAACAGACACATATATATCTATACCTATGCATATATATAAATATATATATATATATATATGTATATATATATATATATATATATATATATATATATATATATATATATATATATATATTTATATATAGGGTCTATATTATATGAATGAAAGTTCATAATATCGAACACTCTAAAGAGAGAAAATGCCAGACCTCAAACTCCTTATTTTGGGGGGCTGCGCCCCACCCCCCCCGCTAAATATATATATATATATATATATATATATATATATATATATATATATATATATATATATATATATATATAAACTCCGAGATCACACTACATTGAGGAAAGGGCAAATATTCTGACCTTCACTGTACTGCGATCCCACAAGAAGCACTTCGAGGTCCAGGGTTTTTGCTCATATAATATAAATCCTATATATATATATATATATATATATATATATATATATATATATATATATATATATATATATATATATATGTATACATATACAGTAATACAGTACAGACAAAAATTATTCCACTTACCAACTGCTGCAGCCCTTCAACAGTGAATTCCTGATGGTCCTGGGAAAAGTGAAGGAAGACATAATGGCAACAGCACCACACATTTAACAGTACAACAGGGTTAATACTGTTACTCATCTATATGTATGGTCAAATAAATTGTATCAGGAATGTGGCTGACAATCTTAAAATAATCATAAAATTGTAGCTACCTGAAATACCCCCAACCAACGCACATACAGCTGGGCACTACTATATACACTTATGACAGAATGCAACACTATTTTAATGATGATGTAACAAAGCATACCTTGCGCCCCCACATGTGATGCAGGAGTGGCACCCACATCCAGAACATATTGGCTCAATTATCACTGTAAGCTCTTCTGTGTGTAGATGTGTGCCAGGAATTCTTCTGTGGCAGTTAAAGGACCTGCACACTGCAGCTATCTTACTTACCCCCCACCAAAAAAAAACTTGCCACACATTAAAACTATATACGCTATTACAGAAAGAATGCAACTGCATTCTACTGATGATCTAACAAAGCCTACCTAGATGCTCCTCTTGAGTCACAAGAGTGACACCCACATCAAGGACATACTGGCTGCTGGTCTGCTGGGAGCTTTCTGGTGGCACTGAGGGGTTCTTCTGCTGCAAGCCCACCACCGGTGACTTCACAATTGTGTGCCACTTCAGCTACACACCACCTGGCTGTATGGATCATGTCAGTAGCTCTGTAAAGAACCTGGTCATATATGCAACTCTGTTGGCCCACCCTGTTGATATGTTGGACATGGTCATCCCAAAGTTCCGGACGTTCAGCCATTCTGGCCCACCATCTTGACAGCAGGAGTTCATGGTGTTGTCTGAATGGATCTATGATCAGCTCATTTTCAGCCTCAGAGAATGGAGGCCTACATCTGGGGGCATATCGTTTTCTGAAAGACAAAATAATGATAATACATATAATGATCACATAAGTACATATAGTTGTACAGATAATGCATTAAAGGAAGGTTCACAATATTCAATGGAGGATTAAACTGTGATGATTCAACACTGGGCAGTAAATAACAAGGGTGGTTACAAAACTAAGAGAGTAACAGGAGAAACATATTCTTGACTGTGCCCTAACAGATACTACACTATGTCACCCAACCAACATAACAGTCCACTGTAGTTTGTGCCACAGCAGGACATCACCCCCCTCAAAAAAAAACTAAATAACGTTAGGAATAATGTTGTTAAGTAAACAACGGGGACATGTTAAAAGTACTATCAAAGGATCTTTCCATGGAACATGTGTACATAGTTAACACACAGCATTATACTTTATGCCTACCCTACATTCTCTGTACCTCTCATATTGATGGAAAAGAAGGAAATGTAATGAGTATGTTTCTAACAAAGGCATAAAGATTTATTTCACATTCATTGTTATCTACATCCCAGCATATGCATTATTGGGTCTACTTCAGATCATTGAAACCCCAGATCATCAAAGGCCACATCATCAAGGCAAAAATAACAAAAAAACATTTCAGCGAAACACTAGAGCAATGAAGATCTTCTGAAGGTATGTAATCAGTCATAAAACAAAATCACAAAACCTAAAATGCACCATTCCTAACCCTAAACACTAAATGTGCAAGCCGATAAAGGAAGACTGAAAAGGATGAGAGATGCAATTGGTATCTATGCTTCAAAACAGTAGTGGTATTTTAGAATTAGGAGTAAATTCAATTTATTGTGCTAAACACTTGTATCACTTTGAGTATGCAATTGTCCACTGTAACACAATATTGTGCGTGCATTAGTTTGTTTATTAAAACAACAGTCCAGTATTACAGACTAGATAGAGGTTGTCATTTTGAAAACTACACTTCCAAAGTATACAGGACATGTTTCAGTTGACATGAATATTACAATGTAAATCATTGCCTATACACCGGGGACACCAATACCATGCTGCAGATTGCTATCATTATAACAGTGAACCTGTATCTATAAAAGTATAAAAGGAATGAGGGTTGGCATTATCCTGTATTCCAAATGGAATGTATATTATTACATTGGTCACCGCTTGTGAGTTCGAATAACACACACCCTAAATTTAAGGGCAGCTCTTTGCAATAATGTTTCAGCTTGTCAACAGTAAAACTGAGTACTGTTACATATTCATAATGTTAGCAGTGGAAGTGCAGACCTCTATACCTTTGCCACAGATGGCCTGTTGTCAAATGTAAACATTGTACATGCAACATGCATATGTTCAATATATGCAAGCATGAATGACTGCAATCTGATCTGTAGTATAGTGTGTCTGTATTAGCAATAGGGTACTATTCAATGTAATAAAGGTATTTATTAGCATTTGTTATTCTTATAAGTAAAATGTAACATCATATAGTACATTATTTGTAGAAAGCTTTGTATATTATCTCTGCAATTGCTGATGTTCTTTTTTCTCTAACTCCACCCTTTCTCATTTTTCTTTTATTATTATTATATTATGTATCTAATCATATTTTCCATTATAATATTTATCTTGTATTAATTATTTTTTTATGTAAATGTTATTTTATACATTATTTTGTGTTATGTTTATTTAATGTTTTGAATTTTATTTTCATTTCATATTTCTACAGCATGGCAGGGTAGGACAGTTCCCCCTGGAACACCTCCACTCCCTCCACTGACTATAGCACCAAGGCCCAACACTTCTCGGCTGCAGCCTGGTGGCACCCCTCCTGCAGCCAACACCCTACCTGCACCTGCAACCTCAGGTAGTTCTGGCCCGGATGATAGACCTGTGGCTCCCTCTCGTAGCAGAGGCAAGGGAGGTGATTTTGTCACCTGAGCTGAACTGCCAGGTTTGGTGGGTACACAATTGGTGCACAGCTATGCTGAGTGCAGACACTGCTCTCCATCATCATACTTAACACAAGGAGACACAGTAGCCACTGGCACAGTGAGGTGACAGCAATGACAGTCTATTGGGTGGGAACTTGATTCTCACTGTCTCCAAACATGACATCCATAGGCGTGTGATTCTCCCACTCCCACACCAACCAAGGGGTTCACCCCCCCACTTATGTCATTCACCGGCCCTATCCTTGTCCTGTATGTTTTGTCTGTGTGCAAATGATTCCTGACCTTCTCAACTTGCCTGCCCCCAGACTTGTCTATGTCTCTCTCCCAACATTCCACCCTCTCCTTTACAAAAAAATAAAAAAGGCACCGGTCCCAAAAAAAATTATCGTCCCATATATAGCTCTCTATTTCACAGATATATCTCCTTGGCAAACCTAATATGGTTCAATTGGCTTCACAATGCAATTGTGTTGTTGTCACCCCTCTCTCTGAAGGTGACAGTCCAAACACAGCTGAAAATGTCAACATGTGCCCAGTTATTACTGTTGAAGAAATGGATAACTATGATTCTTCCCTACACCCTTCCTGCACATTCATACCTTTCTTTCATTTTGTTTTTCCCCCTGCTTACTCCCCATTTCATCACTTTCCTATCTTCCCCATTTCTTTTCTTTAAAGAATTATTGCAAAATGGTGTGTGATGCTCAGCATCATGCAGACAGGAGCTTATTCACTTATTTTGTCATTTTTCGACTCAATGGTACGCATTGCTCATAAATGCTTAAATGCTACAAAATATGTTGCTGTAAACACACAACCTACAACATCATTCCAAACTGCCAACACATATGCAAAGAAACAAATGAAGGTATTACATGATGCTGTTTTCGAACCTTTTACCATCTAGACCCAAAATGTGAAGTGTGATCATGTTTTAATGAGCTAAACAATGACCGCACTCCACACTACAGTTAATGAAGAAACAGGTGCTTATATGGGTATGGGTATACATCAATTAACAGTTGTGTTGATTATCCTTTAAATTAGTTGATACTCAACTTACTGTGTGGCCCTCTGTTAAAACAGCAATATTTTCCCTTGTGTTGAAGACTATGGTATTTTATATGTGTTATAATTTCTACACTTTGCTGCGTAGTATGCACCAGCCAGCAGATAAGTCACAATAAATGGGGAAGATTTTCCAGAGAAAGCAGGCTGAATGTTCCAATAGTTACATTGTAACAGGCCATAAACCATTACATGTGAAACAGCATGGATTTCCTGCCAATAGTGTTTATGTGGAAGTTGGGATGCATTTGAAAAGGTGTATGCCGCTTAGCATCACGCACACATCTTACAACAACTAAATTGGTTTGTGCAATAGTAAGCAACATGAACCTTTTGTAAATCTATAAAAAAGTAAGTTACAAAAAGTGCAGTTCCACCGTGAGTTCATTTGTGTCAGCTGCAATCTCTCAGAAGTAGAAATAAAGTATGCATGCCCTGCATTAGAACCCCGGGCCATCTGTATTTCAGTCCAACACTCTACACATGTTCTGACATGCATTTTACAGCTGCTAGTGAAGGAAACTGCATAATATTGAATTAATATTTTCTCAGCATTGCTGAGCGATGCTGCTCGATGTGCTGCATCATGCAAACATGCTTAACTGGGAATATATGACAAATGGTGTTCATTGTTGTGGCTTGATGGGTTAATGCATCGTTGCACATGTCCAATGGTACTGGGTTCAAAATAGGGTGCTGGTATAACTTTTACAAGTGTATATTATAGTTGTACATATATTACCTTATACTAATGCCGCTTAACATTGCTTAGCAATGGTGTACATTGTGCACCATCGCGCAATAGGAAAGTGGTGAAATGAGGAGCAAGCAGGGAGGAACAAAGTGAAAGGAAGGTAGGAATGTGCAGGAAGGTTGTAGAGAAGAACCATAGCTATCCATTTCTTCAACAGTAACAACTGGGCACGTACATATTTGCAGCTGTGTTTGGACTGTCACTTCCAGAGAGAGGGGCAACAACAACATAATTGGTTGTGAAGCCAATTGGACCAAATTATGTGTGTCAAGTAGACATATCTGTGAAATAGAGAGCTATTTTTAAAGGAGAGAGTGGAATATTGAGGGAGGGGACATAGACAATTCTGGGGCAGGCAAGTTGGAAAGGTGATGAAGCATTTGTAGAGAGACAAGACATACAAGACAAGGACAGGGTTGATGAAGGACACAAGAGGGTGAGAACAGCTTGGTTGTGGTGGGGGTGGGGAAATTGAGCTCTCATTGATGTCAGCATTCTTACTGTGTGGCTCAAGTCCTCACCCATTGGACTGTCATCACTGTTCCATCAGTGAGCCACTGGCTGCAGTGGCTGACATCTTGGCCTATGGCCTGTCTGCCGTACAAAGATAGACAGCATGTCCTCCATCCATTGTAGGTGTATGCCCGTCATATCTGGCAAGCTTCATTGGTGATGTAAGCACTTCCTCTGCTTCTGCTGCCAGAGGGGCCACACACCTGTCCTCTGGAGCAAATCTACCAGAGGGTCCAGGTAGGGCAGGAGCAGCAGGGGGTTGCCACCAGATGGCAGCCCAGAAGTGCTGAACCTTGATGCTGCAGCCGGAGAGAGAGGGTAGGGCAATCACCAGGAACCAGCCTACCCTGCTGTGCTGTATTAATAACATAAAGAAAGACCAAAAACAAAACTAAATAAAACATGAAACAAAATTAATTAAATATTTTACAAAAAGAAGAAAATATAACAAACATTATTAAAACAGGTTAAATAATATTTATGCTTCTATATAAAGTGCTTGTCTGACAACCATGGATCCTACAATGACCAGAGCAAAGCAGTGATTCACAAATTTGTATTTTCTCCATATTGAAGTAGTATTGAGAGGTGCTGTACATATATGCATTTCCAAAATCAGAACAAAGTATGATATAGTAACTAATCCATCTATAACTGTTAATGCTGCAATACAAGTACTTTATATAATTATTCTTACTTACCACATGCTTGTCACCTCCTCTCCAGTCACCTAGAGTGGGACCTGACATTTGAGGCACTCTCTTCTGCAGCTGTGGAAAAAGGGAAAAGAAAAAGCATTATGAATACCAGTGCTTAACATAGCCGTCTTGAGTTTTTTTTCAGTTAAAACATTTAAATCATACTTACACATCACTGGAGTGCTCCCCACCTGACAATCCATAATCCCTAATCCACTGATCAAGGATATCCCTTTTTCTCCTACAGAAGTCATCATAGTGGTGATGACACTGTTCACTAGTGTGGGGGATACCAGTTGCACTGGTAAAGGCCCTTGCCAAACTATCCAAGGCTTCCGCTTTGTATTGGGTGCCAATATAGTCTTCCTGCAACAGGAGTGGGCCATGATCCCAAACCCCAGTAAAAATCTTGGACTCCTAGATACCCCAGTGCTGTGCTCTAATTCACACACATTCACTTGCACCAGCCATTGCTGCTCAAGTCAAACCTCAATGTATAAAAGGGGAATTCACAGTATTTCCCCTTTAAATACCATGGCTTACCAACACTTGTGCTTACTGAGAGTGCACACTGTCCAGATTTTGATGCATTTGAAAAAGGCATGCACCACTTACTGTTGCACAAACCTATATTTGCATGATGCTAAGCAGTGCTTTCCTTTTTCAAATATATTGGCAAAAAAATTAACCAAGACAATTCCACTATTATTTCCTTACAGTACCAATTTATTTGGATATGCTGTAATGTCAGACCATCATAAAAAAGTCTGCATTCCCTGGATTAGAATGCATGACCATCTGCACTTTAGTCCAACACTTATGCATGGCACCACAAGTGTGGAGACATCATCAGTGTAGTTTTAGTACTTATTATTTACTCCAAGGTATGAGTGTAGCGCAGCTCCACTTAATTGGTTTGCAAGATGCATAACATTGTGCAGTTATTTGAAATGAAAGCATCATATATCTATTTTTAGATGTCTGGGTCATGTCTGATACATGTGTGGTCCCACTGTGCAAACCTAGTAAGCATCAGCAAGCACTGCAGTGCATTGTGCAAACATGTTGGAAGAGCAAAAATAAAAAAAGGTAGAGAAGATGGGATAAAATTTGTGGATTTCAGATAGTCATTCCCCAGTAAAAATCTTGGACTCCTGGATACCCCAGTGCTGTGCTCTAATTCACACACATTCACTTGCACCAGCCATTGCTGCTCAAGTCAAACCTCAATGTATAAAAGGGGAATTCACAGTATTTCCCCTTTAAATACCATGGCTTACCAACACTTGTGCTTACTGAGAGTGCACACTGTCCAGATTTTGATGCATTTGAAAAAGGCATGCACCACTTACTGTTGCACAAACCTATATTTGCATGATGCTAAGCAGTGCTTTCCTTTTTCAAATATATTGGCAAAAAAATTAACCAAGACAATTCCACTATTATTTCCTTACAGTACCAATTTGTTTGGATATGCTGTAATGTCAGACCATCATAAAAAAGTCTGCATTCCCTGGATTAGAATGCATGACAATCTGCACTTTAGTCCAATACTTATGCATGTCACCACAAGTGTGGAGACATCATCAGTGTAGTTTTAGTACTTATTATTTACTCCAAGGTATGAGTGTAGTGCAGCTCCACTTAATTGGTTTGCAAGATGCATAACATTGTGCAGTTATTTGAAATGAAAGCATCATATATCTATTTTTAGATGTCTGCGTCATGTCTGATACATGTGTGGTCCACTGCGCAAACCTGGTAAGCATCAGCAAGCACTGCAGTGCATTGTGCAAACATGTGGGAAGAACAAAAATAAAAAAAAAGTAGAGAAGATGGGATAAAATTTGTGGATTTCAGATAGTCATTTGGGATAGATAGATTTTATTTTATGACTGCATACTCTTCTGATAGTGCATAATGAGGGTGGACCTTTCAGTACTTACACAGATTCATTATCCATGCTGTTCTACAAGGTTTTGTGGCCAATGCAACTGGAATGCACCATGAAAGCTTACTTAGGCAGAATGAGCGTCATGAATATAAGCATTATGTGCTACTGACAACACTTCACGACCGTGTACATGGTTACACTCCATGTAAGTTCTGCACAGAACCTACACAAAGTTTATTGAATCCTGTGGATTGCCAATATTCAGAAGTTGGGATGGAGAAATTTAAGAAGTGTAAATTTTTAAAATATCTAAAGATTTGTGGTAAAAAAACTTCTGCTGATCATGAAGCAGCTGAAAATTACATTGACAAATTTGCCAGGATAATATCTGATGAAAACCTAAGTCCTGAACAAGTGTACAGTGCTGAGGAGACAGCTGTCTACTAGTGTTATATACCTAGAAAGACATTAACAATGACTGACAAGAAAGTGCCAATAGGTTGTAAGGATGCTAAAGATAGGTTAACAATTTGTGGGTGTGCAGGCACAGACAAGGTGAAGTTGGCAGTAATTGGGAAAAGCAAACATCCAAAAAGCCTAAAAGGTGTACACCATTTACTCGTGCATTATTATGCAAACAAGAAAGCATGGGTTACCAGAGAAATGTTTTCTGACTAGTTCAATAACACCTTCATACCAGAGGCATGAGCTCATTGCAGGAAAGCTGGGCTGGAAGAAAATTATAACATTTTTCTGTTCCTGGACAAACTGCTCCACACATCTCCATGCTGAACTTCTTGTGAAAAGTAATGTTTTTGGAATTTTCCTCCCCCCAAATGTTACATCATTATTGCAGCCCTGTGATCAGGGAATTTTATGATCAATGAAGAGCAAGTAGAAAAAACTATTTTTAAACTGTATACTTGCTGCAGTCAATGGAGGTATAGGAATCCAATACGTCCTAAAAGTGTTCAGTGTTAAACATACTATTACACAGTTGTTAATGCCTGGAAGGATGTTGAGAAATTGACATTAACAAATGCGTGGCACAAACTTTGGCCTAAAACAATGTTTGATGAAAATGAACCAACAGATGAAGCCTTTGAAGGATTTCATGTCACTGATAAGAAGGAGAAGGTATCTCACCTTGTAACATATGCTAGAAGTTTATCGTCCGCAAGTGTAAACAACTTACAGGAAGCTGACATAGAAGAGATGTTAAACAATGATGCACCTGCTGTGCATTCCTTGAGCAATGGAGAAATTGTTGCAATGGTGTTAAATGCAGATTAGCATGAGGATGATGAGGACATTGTAGACACCACTGCAAAAATCCCCATAGATGATAAGGTAAAAATCTGTGATCAGTTAATTGCAGGCCTTGAACAATGTAAATTTATCAGTGAGCAACAGATTATGGCAATTTACTCAGTTAAACAGAGACCGCTTCAACAGAAACCTATGTTAATAATACAGATGACTCTTCAAGAGGTCTTTAAGAAGGCTGTTTGCTGCAGCACTACTTCTCCACCTAAGAATCCTATTCCTGGCCCATCATCAGACATCCAAGTACAACTTGATGATGATGGTCACAATCCATGATCCAAACCTGCACCTTATGCAACACCTTCTAATTATACCCATTGTGTGTGTGTGTGTGTGTGTGTGTGTGTGTGTGTGTGTGTGTGTGTGTGTGTGTGTGTGTGTGTGTAGTGGGATTAGTGAGCAGTCCAACAATCTTGACTCTATATAAATGTGCACTTGAATTTTGAAAAATGTGTTGTCTCAATTGTTCATAACACAGCATACAAAGTTTACACAATGCAATATAGTTTCACTGATATCTTGTCTTCTAATACTAGCAGTATACATTAATTATAAATTTTGACTCCTAATTGAGCTGTATATGTAATTCATTGTCTAAGGGCTCTAAAATCTGAAAAATTCCAAAATTTGAAACTCTGCTAGTCTCAATTGTTTTGGATTAGGGATTGTCTAGCTGTAAAGTTTTTTTTTTATTGGAACATTTGTTGTGTTTCCATAAAACTGATGTTGTTACTGTTTGTGAAACATGATTAAAGAACATTGACTGGAAACCAGTTCTGTCAGGGTATAAATGTTTTTACTGTAACAGACATTTTAACAAAAAATCAGGTGGAGGTGTTATGATTGGGATTAAAGATAATTATGAGACCTGTGATTATTACATGTTGAATGATAACACCAATACTATAGATTGTGTAACTCTGACAATAATGGCAACCCTGAAACATATAACAATTGTTGGAGTGTATAGACCACCAAAGTATAGTGCTGATGACCTAGAGGAATTTATACATTTCTTGTATGAAACACAGGAGGGAAGAATAATATTAGATGGTGACTTAATTTTACCAGAAACAGACTAGAATAATATTGTTTCAACAACATTAGTAAATAAATTATTTACAATGTATGTTCAAGAACAACAATTGCTTCAGGTTGTAAAAAAAAAAAAAACAGGAAATGGAACATACTAGACATTGTTTGTGTTACTAAAGAAATTACTGTTATTTCTAGTCAAGTTTTACCACTGTTGATGTGCAGTAATCATGGGGTTATAAAGGTTAATGTGTTATTAGATAATTCTACCAAACTGAAGTCTATACCAATGCACAGAAGATTAGTTACAGATTATATGGAAGCAAAACAGTCACTATGTAAAACTAACCGGAGTGATGTCTTCAGGGGAAAAAATGCAGATGGAATGTGAAATGTTTTGAAAAAGAAATTGCTTGAGTGCAAAAAATAAAAAGATGTTACATTAGACTCTAGGCATACAATGTCAGGGGGATATATTTCAATAAAAACAAAATACTTGATTAAGGTGAGAGACAGAAAATGTAAGAAATGGAAGAGAGGTTGAACTGCAACTTTGAAAACTGAAATAAACAAGCTGGACAAACAAATTAAGCATAGTATGAGAAAAGATCAAGAAAATTTTAAAGAAAATGTATATAAAGACACTGAGCATAATAGGAAACATTTTTATAGATACCTAAGATTTGGAAGGAGTAAAGACATACAAACTGATAAACTGTGTGTAGATTCTAAAATTTATTTTCAGAAAAAATAGATTATACGTATATTTACAACATCTTATGCAAAACAGTTTGGCTCCACAATGGGGGTGATAAGTTGCCTTAGTGTCATCCAGTTAACCTGAGATACTGGAATCAAATTAGATAATATTGAAAAAGAACTGTGCAAACTGGATTCAAACAAATTACAGGGAGGAGATGGAATTAGTAATAATCACCTGAGAACACTTTAGCAAGAACTTACAGTGCCATCATATCTATTATTTACTAGGTCTTGCAAATATGGGGAGATTCCTCAAGATTGGAGACATGCACTTATTAAACCTGTCTTTAAGGGGAATGGGGAGTAGGACAAGCCCAGAGTCATATTGATCCTTAGGTCTACTTTCATGCTGTGGAAAAATAATGGAGAAGGTAATATTGGATTAGTCATTGGTATAACTGGATAGTTTGGGAGTTGAAACCATATATCAGCATACACATGTTGAAAACAGATGTATTACCATCTGAAACATGATGTTTTATAACAATATAATAACAGCTATGAATAGAAAATTGTGCTGTGATGTAATTTATTGATGTACTCGATAAGATGGATAGCTGCATGATTTACAAATAGGACATGGCAAGTATTGTACAGCAATTGGACAGGTGAAATTCTTAGCTTGAGTCAGGGTGTCCCACAGGGCTCTGTCCTATGCTCTTAGTTGTTTAGATTGTATCTTTCAGATCTACCTTTTTCATCTGAGGTATTCTACAGTCTATTTGCAGATGACCTGAAACTGGCTAAATTGATTACACATGTTACAGATAGGGCATGTCTGTAAATGAACTTGACTAAATTGACCATTTGGGCACAGGAGAATAGTATGTTGATAAATACATCAAAAACTAAGCATATGAGATTTGGGAAACATAAATTGAAATTTGAATATGTAATATAGCATACAGTGAGTGAAACTGTAGATTCAATAAAGTACCTGGATACATGGGTAGATCCAGCTTTGAGTTTTTCTAATCATATCAACCAATTGGTTAATGATAGTTATTGAACTATAAATTGTATAAAAAGATTTATAAAGTTGAGGAAATCAGAAATGATGAAGTCATTGTTTGTTAGTTACATTAAACCCAAGCTTGAGTATAGAATAGCAATATGGAAATCTTATAAGAAACCACGCATAAGTAAACTGGAAAGAGTACAGTTCAAATATAAAAAGGGCATCCATGGATGTGAAAATTTAAGTTATTATGAAAGACTAAAATATCTGAACTTGTACAGTGTATGTTATTGATATCTAATAGGAAAACCTATTCAGGTATATAAGGCATTTAGAGACAGCTACCTCTAGGAATGTTTGGGGTTATCAAAAATTAGTACTGAATCATCAGACAACATATGTAGATGATTCTATAGAAATAGTAAGTGTGCTAATTGGGTCTATGTGAGAACAGCTGATACATGGAACAGACTAGCAAATTCCATTAAAACAAGTACTAGTTGAGATATTTTTTTAAGAACAGCCTGGACAATTACTATGGGAACAAGTGTTTTGGTATATTGCTAGGCTAGAAAGGCATTAATTTCCATGCTTGAAATATTTGTATTTATGCATGTATACCCCCAACAACCTCTTCTCATCTGTAAACTGGTCATTACAATTTTGATAAATAGAAATCCTTAACAGGTTCAGAGTAAAGAGGAATATTTAAGGATCTTAGTGATAATACATGACCTCCCACGGGCACTGGGGGGCTGCATGCCCTTCCTACTAAGGTGTGTGTGTGTGTGTGTGTGTGTGTGTGTGTGTGTGTGTGTGTGTGTGTGTGTGTATATATATATATATATATATATATATGTATGGGTCTACTTCTACTTACCAAATTTTCACTTGTTCGACTCAAAGGTTGCCGACCCCACTTCAGCGAAACTCCAGTTAAGCGAAACTATGGACTACCGACCAGCTTTCCCTGGGAAGCAAACCACTTGGCCACCAGGGAAACTACAGCAATCCATGGGCGGGGAAGTGCCACAAAAAGAAGGGCTACCATTCCACCAATTGGCAGTGTGTGATGCATGGGGGTGCATCACCAATTTATCTGCCTAGCATCCTGGCAGTGGACACAATTGCCATATCTGGCACACTAGCTCATTTTACCACTTTTCTTGCATGGTGGGATGCCAAGTGGTCACCTTGTTAGTAAATGTAATTTTTTTTAATTGCAGTAGTTATTCTTGATAAAATGCATTGGGGAATACTAAACTACGTTTTCTTTGTTTTGTCTCCCCTACCCCTTCTCTCTTTTTTCTTTTTCTATCAGGTGATGTTGGATACCCACTTGAGCCATGGTTCATGTCACCAGTGAGAAATCTAAGAGGACCTGCAGAATATAGCCTTGTCACCGATTCATATTGCTATTGAGGGGGTCTTCGGCATGTTAAAAAGTCTATATATGTGCCTGGATGATTATGGGGTTACCCTTTAGTATGACCCATATACTGCACGCAGAATATTAAATATGTTTTGCATTCCACATAATATAACATGAACAATGCACCAGTCTAGTGGTGAAGTGCCCCATAATGTCACTGCAGCTCCCAGTTCTAGTCCTACAATGACTAATGAGAACCATTTGCCAGCAGTAGTAAGAGACCTCTTGCGGATGGCTCATACACAGCATATGGCTGTGTACGTATTTAGATGGCTTCTAGTCTAGAACTATGGACCATGACATTCAGTTTAGCATTTCCTTTGTTGTAAGGAGCAGACAGAGTGCAACTGATGCATGCAGTAATATGTGTGGGCTTTGCTGTGTGGTGCATGGTCCACAGTCACTGTTCATCAGGCATTCCCTCTTATCTTTAAATATTTTTTTTTTCATTTTGGAACAGATACTCATATTATTGTTTATAAAAGTCATGCCTGAGTGCTCACTGATACCTGCTCAGTGATGTCATAATGGATAATTGTATCTTTAACTGTTTTGTACAATAAATTATGCTTAGGTGGTATACTTAAGTATACATATACTGAGTCTCCTGAAGTGGTGCATTTAATAAAAGGTGCTATTTCAGCATTTTGAAAATGAATGAAAATTTATCATATTATTTTGTATTATGCAATTTTGACTCACTTTTACATATGACATATTTGAAATGTCTTGCTCTCTGTTATGGGTCGGCATATCATATTATTTCATTTTGTCATACACAACAACTTGTGTCTTCAGAGACTTCATCATTTGTGCAGTGCTGAGGGTAAAATGGACACAGTGCTTTTTTACATTGCAAGATATTCATGTATTTGTTGGTGAATTGCTGTGATGCTATAACCTACTTGATGCAGGTGATCTTACAGACACTGATCTCACAGTGCTGCAGGAGTGGGACCTCAGATAAGAGGTTCTGCTACAGGTAGATGAACACTGACTTGGCCTGAATGAAATCCGTTGTGCTTGTTCACCTTCTAGTTCCACTACCTTCTTGAGAAGCACTTGTAGTAAGATGTGACATGCTCCCATTTGTCTGGATAGTACCCTGTCCTCTGCCCCTTATGAAACTGATTCCTATTTGAGTTTGGTAAATCCATCACTGGTGCACATGGATGCTTGGTCTGCCACCATACTATGGATCAATGTGATCATGGCATTATCCCTACTCTCTGCCATTTCCATGGAGTTCTGGAAATCCTCACATACATCCTAGAAGACTCTGATCATTTCTAGTTGCCTCACTGTAGCAATACACTGAGTCTTAACAATGTCATGGCACATTTGCTGCTGGGCAGCCAATGCTTTATGTGTTTCCTGGGGTAGCTGTGACATACGCCTGTGCCTGTTAGCTCTTTGTAAAGGTATTACTGTAGACATTGTTACCTCTGAATTTCTGCCATCATCTAGAAGGTGTTTCTGCATGTTTGGAGATACTGGTGTAGAGGTGTGGGTTTTTCGCTCTTTGCAGCATGTAGTGCAATGTACTTGACTTTGTGATCCACTGTCACTTCCTGCAGAGTTACTAATATGTTGTGGGTTATGAGATCCTGCCATTAAACTGTGTGCCACTTTCTTCAGGCTGTCTCATGAATATAACTGTTGTTATTATTATTATCATCATGAGCCATTCTGCTGCTGATATCCTCTAAATTTATTGATATAGTGGAACTGTATGTTTCTGCTGCTGACTTTGTAAAGAATGAATTGAATGCATTACTACTCAGATGCAGGTACAGACTTCTGTATGCTGTGTAAAGTTTACCATGTACACTCGATTCAATGTCATTATGTGCAGAAGTAGAGGGTTCACTTGTTAATATTAATTGCCATGCCCATTTCAGCATTTAGTTTGCTATATAAATATGTTACTGTTATCAAATCAACCAACCTTAGCAGATGTCTGTTGAGGCTGCAGGTGTGGGTAATAGCCAGTGTCCTCACCACCCCTGACTATGCCAGTACCATCATCAATGATGTCACAGTTATCCCTATGAGTGGAGATGAGGCATTCCTCATCAGGTGTTAAAGGGATAAGTGTAGGAGGTACCTACAGAACTGTTATGGGCAATTGCATTCTGCCTTGCCTTTGCTCTGGCACTATCCTGCTATATTATTGGCCCTCTTCTTGCACTTTGTTAATGTGCTTCCTTTCTCCATCAGCATTTACATCCATAATCATTTAGTTCTAGACCTTTGCCTTCTCAGCTTGTTTTGGTCCCCTTTTTCCAAAAAGGTGTTTGCTGTGTGCCCTAAGGGCTGCAATGAGGAACCAGTTCTCTTCATGGCTAAAACTGTCTTTTCTTTGTCTGGATCCATGTAGCTACATCACTAATGTACCTAAAATAACATGCCAAAGTCATATACTGAAACGTTTGATCAAATAATCAACCAGCAAATGTAGGGATGAAAACATGCTTGCTTTCATCACAAATAAATCAAAGATCTGAGTTTAAAACCAGGTTTGAGGACAAAACAGCCATATTGATATGCATATGCAAAGTCCCAATCCATCAGGCTAAGACTGTGTTGTAGTAATCTGTGTAGCATTATTAAAACATTCATACTACTATGGCAAGCACTTAGTTGGCCAGAGGTTTAAGGCTGTGAGCTGTAGTTCCTGTGGTATGGGGTTTGATTCCACCTGCCCTCATATGCCTACTGTGTGACTTTGAGCAAGTCACTTAACCTCTGCCTGGCCTACAGAGCATTCTCTGACTCTGCCCTAATGGAAATGCTGCACATCCCCAAATCAAATGGGACAAGTGTCACTCACTCCAGGGATCTCAACCTAGCATATGAGATTGACAGAACATGTTGGAGAGACGGCTATATCTCCCAGAGATTGCCACTCTTCTGAAATAAGCTCCCACTTCACAGGAAGCAGAATACCTCAATGACCCTATTCAAGTACGACCTTGACAATTAGATGGGTGACCATAAATTCACCTGGGGGGCACCTATGTCCTCGTGGACAGGGGTAGTCATTGCTGATGACTGAATCACTCTGCCAACAATGATTATCTAACTATAGTCAGTTAGGGTACATGGGTTTTTACATGGCTAGGTTTGTAAAGGCCCTAGGGCCATTAGCTTAGTAACCTCTTATGACCCTATGAACCTATGGTAACAGAATTATACCCTTCTACTAACACTTTCCTGTATTCGTGCTGTAATTTTTCATTTAGAAATGACATTCAGAAATCCATCAGTAAAGCATCATATATCTTGGCACAACAATACATTCTTTTTTTTATCTTGGCACAACAATGTATTCTTTTTTTTTGTTAAACACCTTTATTGAATTATCACTTATAACACAGGCACATTTACATTTATATGAAATTAATCAAACTGTATTAACAAGTTAAAATTACATACATTATTCAGTTCCTACCCCTTTTTTAAATAAGAAACATCTTTATTAAACCATCACTTACAACATAAGCAATCACAATCCTAGTTGCAAGTATTTTACATCACAAACCATACTGACACACTCCCATTTGTGAACATTACATATTTTGGCACAACAATACATTATTGAAAAGGCAGTACATCAGACTACAATCACTTCATATTATGTACGTATATCCTGTGTAGCATAATCACTAAATGCCACCAAAATGAATTTCCAATGTATTTTTCACATAGCTTTTATGACTCCTTCCCCATACATTCTAGTCCTGCTATCATGAATTCCCATATATAAATAATACTCATGTCATCAGTATTTGTATGAATCATTTTCAACTATCCACCTGATCAATAAAAAGCACAATTCCCCTAGTGAAACTATCTAACATCAATATGAACTTCTGCCTAATATTTTCTAACATGTTTTCCACTTATTTCTTACCCTCAATTAAATTTGCAGTTTCCTAAGCCATTTTCCACTTTTCTCAAGTGATTGCAAATTAATATGGCAATCTTAAAATTATTTACATAAATTCTGGGTCATTTACATGTGTTGTATGCAAATTAGGCTTACTTACACTTATATCTATGAATCTCAGTAATACATGAGCATGTAAGCAAATCCACATAACCAGGCCTCAGGTAGTTGTGAACATGCTCTGGACAACAGACACTGCAGCAATTCTGAGTAGACCTCAGTTGTCCTCATGAAAGCATAAACAACTGCAGTAATTCTCTAATGTCCCTATGGGTGCTAAAGAGAAAATGGAGTCAGATACAGCTGAGTCTGCATAATCTTGAAACAGTGGAGATAAGATCATTTGTATGTCTTGAATTCTTCTCTTCACAGTGCACTAAATCATGCATGTTCTGTTTAGCAGAAGGCATGCAATGTCTGTTCTCATACATCAGGTAGGTGAATGCATGTAGCACCACTGTGTAGCACTAGAATGTGCAATATGTGATTCAGAAACATGTATCCATGCACATAATTCTACCATATTATTTGGGAAAAAGTGCTTATTTTAATAAACTTCTGCACATTTTGCTTTAGATTGTCCGTGATTACTGCAGTTTGAGACTTTAGTTTCTGCAGTTCAGATTTTTTGGGTTATTACTTTTTCATAAGCTTAAAGGTACACAGAGATAAATGATAATTTTTTAAATTTGTTTTATGAGAACGTACACTGATAAAGTTTCTTTTTCAGCTGCTTCTACTTGAGCTTGTATTTAAACATGTCTGTCTACATGTCAGTAAAATACAAGATTCAAAAACAGCTTGAATAAAGTCAATTATCAGGTAGGATATCATTAAGTTTACACATCTAATGATCTTAACAGATAACTGTCTGGATAAAATACTACGAATCAACAACACACAACAAATGTTAGGAGATGGAGAAGTCATTTTGAAGATTCTATGGCTGACAACAAACATAACAAAGCAATTGATCTTTAGTGCCACAAGAAATGCATTTCATATATATTCTTCATTTTATCACTGCTGAGGTAGACTAATCTCTTCTCCCAGGACTGAAAAGAGTGGTTCTCCTCTGCCTGACATGGCCATGCTAGCAGCCAAAAAGGAAGTGTCCAACCCCCCCCCCCCAAGCTGGCTAATAGTTTGGGTGTGTGGAAGTTGCCCTGAAACTTTGAAAGCTGGCCAGCCATTATGTCTTTGGCAGGACATAACCCATAAAGCTTAGGCTACTGCAGCAGTGATCATTTGAACATCTGCTGTTATTGTAAGTTTATTTACACAACCACACTTTAGTCATTCATGTTGTACTTGTGCAGTGAGGTCACTGACATATTGTAACCCACTGTGTATTTACTAGAAGCAATACCCTTCCACATTGGTGCTGTAAATATGTACATCACCATCCAGCACTGTTGTTTACCAAAACTGGTGTCTTCTCAAAATTATAAAACTCAGTAATGACCTTTTCTCATTGTTCAAATATTGCTGGCCTGTGGCCAAATAACTCAGGCCAAGGCATTGCTCTAGGTATGCCACAAAACAGAGATATATTTATGAGCTAATGTCACTGCCACAAGCCTTACTGTAAATAATGGTCTTACTTAGCTGATTGGGAAATGTATTTATTTACTGACATTTGATTACTGGGAAAGTCTGACTGGGTAGGAGCCCATTTTCAGGGGAGCCCCTTGGAAAAAAAAAAAACACAAAACTCTTAAATTTTAAAACCTTCAATAATAATTAAAAAGATAAATGGTTTAAATAATTGGGTCTATATTATATAAGTTTACGCACTAAATTGCGAACGCTATATAATCGACCCACTAACACCAAAAAAGCTAAATATCACCCCAACCCCCCTACTTAAATATACCAACTCTGAGATCACACCACAGTGGAGGAAATGGCAAAGTCCCAAAAATGGCCCAGTGATTTTTTTCACCAGGAAAAAAATCGCTGTTCCGTGCTTTTGGGATTTTGCCATTTTGGGTAAGTAGGTTCGATTAAGCAGCGTTCACAATTTACTGTGTTTGCTGACTTAATAGGGACCCTAAGTAATTATACCAAATTAGGAATAATACAAGTTATATGACAATGATTTAATATTAACATCAAAACATGTCTCACAATGATGTCAGCACCATTAGCAACAGTATTAAGGAAATTAAAATGCTACCATCTTTTCATGTTATAGTTATTAACAAATTTAATCCATTTTGCAGCTGTACAGCATGCTGTTTTTAGATAGTTTTAATGTATTCTAAAAATGCAAAAATTAACCTTTTACAAAGAAAATTGATTTCCTTGCATTAATCAAAAGCTTTATATCTGAATCCCCAACATATTTCTCTTTCCATTTTAAGTGAAGCTAGACATATTGATGAGATCCCTGACAGAAAGGAAAGACTGAGGGCTTTAACACAAGACAGGAATAAATAGTCTAGAGATGTATCAGCCTTTTGGTCTGTGCTTGTAATATGACTTAGACTGAATGATACAAACTGCTAGGAAAAGTGAAACCTCAAAAATCAATTTTTCCATGAAAGGGGTAATTTATACACATTGTACTTCCTGCCATATTTCTGTCACACCATTGATGGCTTTATTCTAGCTGAATGTAACAGTGCTAGCTTCTGAACTGATCTGGCACATCCTATTTATCTTTTGAAATATCAATGACTACTCTAAGCGGATTTGATATACCTTGCCAAAGATGTGTGCCTGGCTCTGATTATAATTAAATAGATGCTGGTCATATAATTTAAAGAATTACTGGAAGTGTATGGTTTCCACTGCTGCCTACTAAGCTTTAGTAAAGACCTTCTTGTGCTTCTTATTCTGAAATATGTTACACAGTTTGTACTCCTTCAATTTGTGCAAGGATTCAAATAAATGAACAATTCCCTCAAGGAAACACGTGGATCTACACAGTATTTTAAAGCATTGTGCTGTTTTGCTCCAACAATTATAATACAACTACGTTCTGCAGTACAAGACTCATTAGTGGAACAGGCTGTACAAAGATTAGGAAAAAAATGCCTTTGCACATTGTCAAACACAGCTGTTGTGTCTGAAATGAATTTCACAAAGTGCATCATTAACATTTTCCCTCAATAAACTCATACTTCCACTTCAAAATTATGAAAATCATCCAAACACAGCTCCTGTGAGGTGACTGTCTCAGAGGATATAGGAAACTGCTGATTCCAGCTGTTTAGTGAAGCCAAACAGAAAAAGCTTTATCCACATACACATAAGCACACATGGTATAAACTAGGGAATATAAAATGAAAGAACAGAAATAATCTGCAGACGATTCTTTGCTAGCAAAAGAAAACATAATGTTTGTTATCATTTACTGGTACTGCACAAAATATTACTAATCCTACTATTCTATCAAAGAAGTAGCATTTCATAACAGTAATAATAACATTTTCTAAATGCTTTGCATACTGTAATTGGGGTAGCTTTTGAACTCTTGTGTTCAGTGCCTACGGGGAAGACTTGTCTGTTAGAAATTAAAAAGCAGAAGACCTGTAACAGATGCATAAAGTATTCAACTAGAAATACTATGAAAAAAATATGTACAAAAACATTTGCAGCTTCCGTTAATCAAGGTATTATAGGAGATATATGGATATTTGCATGGGAAAAAAAAAATTGTCACAGTGCTACACAAGTCTTTAATGAAACTCTTATCCCAGCAAAATAGACACCATTAGCTATAGGCATGTTTTGGAATATCCTCTCAATAGCAAAGTAGAATATCAAGTTATGTTCCAAAACATTTCAGTTTAACAAAATGCTTTTGATGTATTTATCTCAGAAGTGGGTACCAAATGGTGTAGAAATAAAAAAAGCAAATGTGCCGCAGCATATAGAGTTCAACAAGGAAGACCATGCAGAACACTGGAATGTTATAGGGGATACACAAACTTCACTTAAAAAAATAAGCCACTGAGATGAATAAGGACCTGTGTGTTATTTTAAATTTTCTAAGTCAGTGTGTTCAAACATAATTTCCAATGATGTCCTGATGCAATGAAAGTAGAAAAGTCTCTATTAAAATATAATATTTATAATAAGCCAATGTAAGATACATGCAGACAATGTTTGCATAGTGACTGGAGCTTCTTAGCATACTTTTGCTCATTAAGTATGGTGTACATGATGACATTACTGCAAACATATTCATACTCCAATAAAACTCTAAGATCCAGCAGTTTCACAACTTTAAAATGTTAACATACTAGGGCCAAAAGTAAGGAATTCAGAGATATACAGCATTTCAATGCATTGCCAGGCTTTCAATATCAGTTATTAAAATAATCATCCACTATAATTTTGTAAACACATAAAACAAACCAAATTGCTCTCTAGTGGAAAGCCAGCAGCTACCTTACACTTTGGCACTATGCTGCCCCATCTTCTGTTCAAGATCAACTAGACATGGTTTTTGGCTAACTGTAGTTTACCATAGATAACCTGTTACCTCTTATCAAGGTCAGGTAGCTTATAAATGTATTTTGGTGTCAGTAGCTTTTCCATCCTCTTTTAATGTTTTTTTTTTTTTTTTATGAAAATAAGACATATTGTTTTGTTCTTTCTACCCATCTACCATTTATGCATCTTTAAGTAAGTATAAGGAAATCCACTGTCTTCTCCAGATGTTTTTTTTTGGTCTTTGTCTCTATTACTTCTCCAATTTGGTCATGAGAATTCAAGCCCATATTCTAATCTGATGGCAATGTGTTCTGAATCATTTCCCTTACTATCTATTTGAATTTAAATAATTGTTATTGTTATATGGTGTTTAATTGTACACCCACCAAATGATCACAAGTCTTTATTTATTACACTGTTCTGAAATCAAGGGCAACCACACTATTAACAGATGAGTGTCTAAAAAAACAATCATTTGATATTGCCATATGAATATTATCTCTGAAGACTAGTTTTCTAAATATTAAGTTGTACCCCTCAGGAATTATTTTATACCATAACTCTCAACCTCTTCGCAAAAAAACATATGGACAAAACCAAAAATAATGAGAGGACAAATGCTCAAAATCAGAGTTATATTTTAAATGTTGTTCTTATAATCTTAGAAAGTTAAAGAATAGCAGATTTTGTGCTATCATGTATTTTCTGAAAGACATGAAGTCTGAAACTGAAATGTCTGTCCATTATTTAGTGACTTAAGTCCTTTGCCAGAAAACTATAAAGTTTATGCAGAACAGACCAAAAATATGAGGCAAATATTTGGATATTATGAGAAATTCATGACAGCTGCGAGGTATGCTTTATACTCATATTTTATTTTGTTTCTTCCCACTTTTCTCAGTGGGCTGATTAACACACCCTTTCAGCTGTGACTATTGAAACCACCAACACAAGCACTATCACCATTACTATGGACAGTACAGTAACAACTACAGTTATTAATTCTGTTACTATTAGTACTCATAGAACCACTTCAAAAATACTTCTGATACTACTTCTGTAATAATTACAGTTACAGTGGGTGCAACTAGCCCTTCCACGTTAAATACTTCTACTAGTGTTATTACCACTATTAATGCTTCTACATCTGCAAGTTCTATAGGTTGTGCCCATGCTACTATTACTACAACTACTAGTACCACTATTACTACAAATCATTTTACATTCAAAGGCTAATTATGGAGAAGAGTTAATGATGAGGAGCTGTCTTCTTGCATCAAGATGATTTATTTTATGATACCATCAGGTACAAATCAAGGTATCATTTCTTGTAGAGGAATGGACAGTAGGAAATGTGCTGATCATAAGGATAAGCAATCAAACAAAATATGTCTAATGTTATAGTCACCGTCAGGTTGGGAATGGACCATTAAATTACAAAGAAAAAAGGGAGAACACTAATTTTTGTAGTTGTTAATAATCAGCACATTTGGAAGCCAGCAGAAATACCTTAGTTCATATCACTCTGTCTATTTCTGTATCTATATCTACATCTATCTATCTGTCTATATAATAAATATAAATATTTGTATGGAATCTGGACATGTGTTCAATTATCAGGTGAATACAAATACCCACGAAACAGCCCTAAAACAGAACCAAATAACCAAATAGCAGGGCTGGAGTCAGTTAAGAGCTCTTGTTAAGAAAAAAATAATAACACAAAACAAAAAAAAAAATGAGTTA
The DNA here is from genome assembly GCF_019279795.1 of Protopterus annectens. Taxonomy (NCBI): domain Eukaryota; kingdom Metazoa; phylum Chordata; order Ceratodontiformes; family Protopteridae; genus Protopterus; species Protopterus annectens. The sequence continues at coordinate 422,796,664 of NC_056735.1, forward strand.
AGCACTTTCGTCCTTGCCAATAAGGACTTCATCATAACTGACCACACCATACAAATGTTAATTTAAATACAAAATAAATTAATTATACAACCAATGAACATTAAGCAAATTAAAACTGGTTAAACAAACATTTTTCTTTTCTTAAAGGCACATGCCATCATTTAACATACAGTAATAGGAATGCAGTATATAAAGATTAATCTAAATACTTTCTAAAACAACATAAATAAATTTGATAACTGTATAGATAATGTGTTAGTATTAAAACAATAGTCAGTAACCTAGCAGGGTAACCACTCAACATGTACACCTCATGAAAACTTTTCTGAGTCAGACTCGATGTGTATCTGATGTGGTGTGCATTTTATTTTTTTTTTATCTGTCACTTGTCTTATACAAGGTATCAAGTATTTACGACGACTCTATTGATATCTCTGATCACTTCACCTCTACCTTAGTCACAATAAAAGAAAGAAAGAAAACTAGTATGCTTTAATACTCTGCTTTTGACCATTGCAATGTGCATCACTGTCATGACAAGAGCAGAATCTAAAAATGTTTCCCTCATTACACATGATGGTGCAACTAAGGCACTTATGAAATTATGATAAAATGAGGGTTTCAGCAACATTACTGTGCATGTGGCAGGTCATGCTTGGTTTAGACAGAAGTCTTGCCCACATCACAGGGAGTTCTGTTGCAGTTGCAGATTTCCTAATGTGCAATGGTATCCCCCCCCCATTTCAGTGCTGAAATGCTGCACAACTTTATATAGTGTACAGCATATCAGCCGAGAATGGAAATCGCTGTACTCACAAGCTGTGCATTATCTTGTTTGTATGCAGCTGGAGGCCCATGAGTAACTGCAGTGACTCACTGAAGATAATATTTAGGGGTAATTTGCAGGTGTGGATAGCCCCAACGTGTATACATCTTTATGAATCTGGAACAGCTTTGCTACACAGTCACACTACATACTAGTCCTAATCCAGAACGGACACTATTTTATCAATAGTTCCAATATATTTCATAATATTAAAAGTCTGAAGAAATCCTGTGTTAATACGGATGAAAAATTTTGCAAACTGAAAACAAATTATATTTTTAATTGTGCTGTTTCTACATGTTTGTATATTTTCATGTATTTTTGCTCTGTACTATTTTTATTTTTACACAAATTTCTCAAGTCTGAAATATACGTGTTTGTTTATATGTGTGTGTGTGTGTGTGTGTGTGTGTGTGTGTGTGTGTGCGCGTGTGTGTGTGTGTGTGTGTGTGTGTGTTTCTAAAATAAATTGTTGATTTTATTATCTATGAGAAGTCATGACATGAATGTATAAAAAATCTGTTCTGGTATCCTTTTCTATTGCCTCTGTTAAAATTAGATATTGGTAAAGTGGTTTTATTGGATAATTTTAAACTTTGCAAAGTTTTTACTATTGTAAATGAAATTGTACATATTTAATATTCAAAAACTAATAACACATTCACAAAAGTGTAAGGCATTTCTTAATTTGTTCTATATAGTGTGTTAATTTTCTTAGCACCTGACTTGCCTGTTGATTTATAGACTATGTGGTGGCACTTAGTTTGGTGTGTATTTGAAGCTGCATTAGTCTTGTGTCCTATATTTGTTGTACTGTTTAAAAGCAAACTATGTTGAAGCTAACATTATGCAATACTGTGTCATGTCTCTTTATAGTTCAGGTCATAAGTATTGCACTGTATCAGGAGTAGTGGGACCAAAAGGCTTTTTATCTTTCATTTGAGAAATGATGTAACCCAAGCTACAAGAAATGTTTCTTTCCTGGGCATTATGTTTGAGAAAGTTGAACTCTGGATTTAGAACTTCAGTTTATTCCTGAGTGCAAGCACTCTGTATACAAGCTTGAAAAGGTACAGTGTACTATATGCAAGGTACAGGGCAGACATTCCAAAAGATTTACATATGTATTGAGGTTTAAGAGAAAGAAAGAGCAAACACTGATGTGATGTGACAGAACCAAGATGAGGAAAAATGTGCTGTATATCTGCCATTTGTTCTTAGTGATGGTACAGTGTCCGATGTCATTTACTGATGTTTATGTTGCTGAATTAAATAATTGAAGAAAACACTAGGACTTTGGAGAGTCACATTATTCATTTGCCAATGTGCAGATTTAGATTTTTCAAACTTGCATTTGGCATCATCAGCTGCTAACAAGTTCCAGAAGGTTGTTGTAAAGATTTTTGAGGAGCGTAATGCTGTTGTTAATATGACAGATGATCTACCTATATGGGGTCAGAATAAATAAGAACATGGTGTGTGACTGACTTCTGAAGAGGCTGAGAAGAAAATCCTCAAGCTGAAAAATTTTACTATAATCTTTGAGTTACAGAACTAAGATACATATGTCAGGTCTTAATGTCTGAAGAAATGAAACTAAGCCCAGACTTTAACAGTAGCAGAGCAACTTTCTCCTTCAGATGATAAACAGGTTCACCTGACATTTCATTGTATGATGTAACATTTTTGAAATGTATTTTGAATATGTCAGAAATATGTTCACCATCTAGTAAACTGTTTGAATAAGGCATGGAGGGGTAGGTAAACACAGGAAGAAAGAAGGATTTGAAATTATTAAGCAGGCAGTGGTAAAATGAATCATCACAAGATATTTGATGTGAATAAGTCACTCACATTAAAAGTAGGTCCCAACCAGGATGAAAACAGTGTTTTGGTTCAATAAGAAGATAAACCAACAAACCAGTAAAAGATAAAAACTAATAAAACAACAATCCACAGCACGAAGGAGAACAGACAAGGTAGTCAACAACACTATGAAAATACTTTAATCTTGAGCACTTTCGGAAGTGATCTTCTAAGAAGATAAGCCAGTTGCTTATAGTTTGGGGACATCTATGAAATGTCAGGAAAATTATACTCAGATTGTAATAAATGAATTTCTTAACACTCGGCAATGCTGAGAAAAAAATCTTGACTACATGCATGGAAAAACAGATAGTAGTAGAAATTGACTATAAGTCATTACAGAGTATGTTTAAGAAACTGTTACATACAACATCACCCAGAATGCAGACACTCTTTTTTTGATTACCAGGTTATGACTTGGTTGTGAAGCATAAGCCTGAAAAAGCTGGTGCATATGGTCAACGTGCCAAATCATTCATATCTCCCCATGTAGCAAAAAGATTTTGCTTTCTGATAAACTGGAAGTCACTTGAATAATTCCACAATGGTCTGTGACTGAAATGAAGCTTAAAGAGTTTCAGCAGTTACAGAGAATGATCTGTCATGCAGATCACTCAAGAAACGATTTTAAGTGAGTAGCCAGAAAAAATCTGTTATAATAAAAATATAACATTTTTTCTTTTCAGTCAAAGAAGATCTTCGTAGTATGCTGGCTGTTTCTGGCTGGTAAATTAAAAACTGTCAAAATAATTATGGAAAACAATACTGGCAATGATATAAACCATAAATAGAAACAATGGAAAGGAAAAAAAGAGAGCTTCTGATGTACTACAATTTTCAGGAAGGTCAGTGTAAGTAGAGAACATATATGTGTATAATACATGCTATAGGAGGTGTCCCAATGAGTAGACATTTTTTGTTCATTTCGAGACCAAGAAGCAATATGGGAAAATATTTGTTTCACTGTGAAGGCAATGTATATTTAGTTTCTATTGGCTATTATTTGAGAATTGTTTGGATATGAAGTTAAAAGATGCTACAAAGATACCCCCCAGGATTCACGAATCCTCCATGTAAGACTAAAGTAGTCTTACATGGAAACGGCAGTGTAACAGTAAGATGGCAGCATGCCATGCATATTAATGAGGGCACGCTGCCTCAACTCTAAGTCTAACATGGAGCGTGCACGAGTGCAGGGGGTGTGTCAGACTGCCAAGCAGTCCAAAATTCCACGCTCCTGCAAGTCTCACAATAGGGATTTGTCAACTGACATGAGCGAGTCCACTGAAATGTGTACATACCCAACACTACACTCCCCCACATTCTAAACCCCAGTACAATAATAAATCTAAAACTATATATATTTTTTTATTATTCCCGATATAGCTGCCCGTATTTGCACATGTTTGCCCATTGCTTAGCCACAGTTAGCAGTCAAGACATCGAAGAGGATAATAAGAAAGTTATATGCAAATTAAGCAAAATAGCAATAGCATAGTGGTAGAACCTTCCCACTAAGAGGAGGCATTCCTGGTTCGAGTCCCACCACTCCCCTTTTTATTTTCTGTTGGAAATCCTTATATGAAAAGCATTCCTGACATTTGCCAATTAAATTTTATTAAAAAGCATTGAAATGGTCTATGTAGTAGTGAACGAATTTTATATATATCTATATATATATATATATATATATATATATATATATATATATATATATAAATAAGAAAGTGAAATGGTTATGCATACTGATGAATGCATAAGTAATGTGTCTTAAGCAATGTGAAGCACTGCTAAGCAAAGTTTACCAGTATTAAGCACACTTCAGTATAATTGCTCATAGCTTAGCAGTGCTTTAACTAGTGCAATAGCATTGTGTGGAGCTGCGCATCATGCCAACTAACGCAAACAGAACATGTTTGTGCGCAGCTGCACACCGCGCTAAATAGCGCAACATCGGGCAACATTGGGCAATGTAGAGTAACATCGGATAACGTAGAGCAATGTCGGGCAAAGTTGAGCAAAGTCGGTAAAACATAGCCACACCTCCTAGCCGGTCTGGCCAGTAGTGAAATAAAAAGCAATGACAGGCCTTGAACCCGGGATACTGTGCACCATAATCACAGTACTGAACCACTAAGCCATGACAGCTTTTCAAAAGTATGCACTTTCAACACACACATACATATCAATGTAAGTTTACCCACTGCTAAGCAGGTGTACCTTCAGCTGCATTTTTTTGAAACTGGCCAATCACAAATAAGTGCGGGCAATGATGCATATTTAAGCTCCATAGGCAGGAATACTAGCCATAACTGGTTGTAGCTCCCATCTGCAGACAGCAATGGCCAGTGCTGGAGAGGGCTCTCGCTTTCTAGTGCAACGTTGGGGCATTGAGGAGTCAAAAGTAATGGTTTAGCTCCTTGTACACAATCATGAGGATAGACTCCTGTGGGGCCAGTACCAGGGCACCCAATACAAAGCGGAAGCCTGGGACAGTCTAGCTCATGAACTCACCAGTGCCACAGGCGCCCCTTGGACTGGTGAGCAGGTCAGACACCACCATGCAGACCTGAAAAGACGCAAGGTGGATCAACTGGACCAGTGGATCCAGGAGGCCTGTGGGATGGCAAATGCCCCACTACTGAGTAAGTAGCCATGGAATTAAGTATGTACGAATTGCTATTCTAGTGTATGCTGTGGATAGGTATGTCTCAATATCACTTCAATTACTTTTTAGCTGCAGGTGTCCGTGCTGTGAATCAGTAAGCCTATGCAGATAGGCTGCTAAGGCTGCACCACCAGGCAGGTTAGTAAGTATTCTGCTTATAGTGTTATGTAAAATAAATGAGAGAGCCTGAAAAAAGTGTTTAAACACAATAAATAAAGGTATAATAATTCTCTAATAATTATTCTGCATGTACTGTCATATAAAATAAATGAGAGAGCCTCTAGAAAAGTGCCTTAAGTCTTTAATAAAGGTATAATTCCTGGAGTGTGTCTGTGTCATTTTCTTTGATATGTTGTTGTACCCTTGCATTATAGAAATAGTACTGTTGTATTAGGCGCTGTTAACACACAGTTGGGTAGGCCCATATAAAGTGGATGAAGGGAGTGCCAGTATCTTTTAGTTATATTCACAGTCCTCAACTGTTGGTTCATGCACAGCATGTACAGGTTAATCTGGCACATGAGTAGCTTGGTACTGTGTTCCCTAGAAATGTCATTGTTCTGGCAGAAATGTAGGGAGCTGTTAACATATAAGTGATAATTTCACCTAAACATATCTAGATAAGTATATGAAAGTCAGTGTACCATCTCAGCAGTAGTGTGTCTGAGCAACTCACAAAATATGTAGCAGTAACATCTGCATCCCGGACAGTTTGTATGTCAGATACAGCCCATGTATATAAAGATCTAGCAAAACCCATTTCATGATCTAAGGACAATTGGGTAGTGTAATAATACATATAGGGGACATATAACTGCAGTCAATAGGAATGTAGTGTAAACTAGAAGGATATATAAGTTGTTAATGGAGCTATCATTTTCCACCCTACTGTATGTGCAAAAAAAATGCAATTCCACACCTCAATGGGTATGTCTAATCTCAAAACATTTCTTGGGACATATGTCCTATTGGTTTATAAATATCTGCATTTATTTCGATGCATGTGCCCTGTTCAAATACCACAATATTAGTGGCATGTTGCCATCAATTAAACCTGCATGCTGTTGTAATGTCCACTGTTGTCCCATATATGCATGTGTTATGCTTGCTGTTCAACTGTTGGAACTCTGGTGTGTTGGGTTAATGGGAATACTTCTGCATGCTGTTATAATTAATTGGGAATGCTGTTGACTGTTACTAACGCATATTTTTATTAAATCCTCCTAAACATAGAACGTATGGAAAGGCCGGTCCCAGTGGACCCACCTGTCCCACCTCAGCTGGCGATGGCACCTGGCAGCAGCAGGTCCGGTGCCCAGACTAGGACCTCCTCCTCTATTAGCCCTGTGCCACCTTCGGATGGAAGCACTGCAGGGGATGGGGCTCATCCCCCCTGTGCAAGCATGGGCGGAGGAGGGCCACCTATCACCCTCCAAACGGTCCGGGCTGTGGTGTGTAGGGAGATCGAGCGTTCTGTCACTGACCCTCTATGCCAGCTTGAGGCATGAGTGGCATGACTCATGGGTGAGCCTGCCCCTCCTACACAGCCCCCAGCACAGCCACCCTCTGGGCTGTGAAGGTGCAGTGGTGACTGCCCATGGGTGGGGATCTCAGTTCCACTGTTGCCATCTGTGGGCTCATGGGCTTGCGATTTCCAAACATCCTTCCCTGTCACTGGTATTCACCCACCACATGTGTCATACTCTGCCCCTGTATGCATCTTGTTTGTCTTGTCCGTTAACCTCCCCAACCTACCTCCCCAAATATACCTACTTCCCCTACCCCACATTGCACTCTCACCTGAAAAAAAAAAAAAGAAAAAAAGGGCAATCTGCTCCCCAAAAAAATTACACCCCATATATAGCTGCCCATTTTGCACACATGTCCACTGGACACATAAACTGATATTTAATTGGCAGTGCAACATACTTTGTTGTCCTAACCCCTCTCACAGGGGTTGAAGGTTTCATATTTCACTCCAATTTACTGCATATGCACAGCTGTTGCTGTTAAAGAAATGGGCAGCTATGGGCCTTCCCTACACCCAACCTGCACATCCTGAGCTGTTTTCCCTACCGTCTTCCCCTCTTTGTGCCCCATTTTCACCACTTTCCTATCTCCCCATTTTCTTTTCTTTCAAAGAAAGGAGCATGGGGGTTAGTGGGCGTAAGCACTTTTAAGCAGTAGTTAGCGGGTTTGCACGAGTGTGTGTTTGTGTGCGCTTAGCTAAGCATTGCACAAACCCGCACAAACCCACTTACAACTGCTTAAAAGTGCCTTAGTCACTCTGTATGTCAGGGCCCTTGCTCTGCTCAGCAGCAAAATAAAACACCTCTATCAGCCTTGAACTCCGGGCCTTGTACACACTAGACTGCATGAAGTACCACTAAGCCATGGTAAACATACAACAGATTGGTGCTGAAATAAATATATCATGCATCAGAATGAGTGAATGTAAAGGACAAATAGGAATGCCATAACACAAATCCTGTTCTGTGGATCTTTACCAGCAGTTCTTGTAAAATTGCATTATATGACTGTGAAAAGAGAACCAGTCATTCTAGCAGGAAATAATGTTACAGCAGCACTTTACAACCCCCACACAGTATCATAGCAGGACAAACACTAGCATATCTGATTAGGGCAGAGGCCATACTTCCCAACTGTGACTAATTTACAGGCATGTCCCTGATTTGGAGACAGGTTTTAGCTGTGTCCCTCTGAAACCATCTGAAAGGTACTGACGTTAGGCAGAAAGGTGGGGAATTACACTTAATGAATAATGACAATAAGTAAGAGTTAGACACTGCTTGTAATTCAGGAAATGTGTATTAATCCATATGCTCTGGTTCTTTCAAAGTCTCAACTTAATGTCTCTAATATTGTAAAGGTGTACCTCACTTCTACCTACTTTTCCCTGAGTCTGTTCAAATATGTACCTGCGTGTTTGAGAGGCCTGGCAGAGGCAGAAACACACAGGCATATCAGCTATTCTGCTGTTACACACTGTGCAAATAGCTTTGGAAGGAGTTCCAGAAGCATACCCTTATGTAGGAGTACAACACTGAAATACCAAGGGATGTAGCCATGTACTGGCAGCAATCAACTGTGACAATGCCATTGTTCCAGTGCTGAAAAGACCAGTGTGGTGCACAGACAAAGAATAACAGGCTAACCTCTGGCTACCATCTGGATAGGTCCACAGTTGGGAGCTATGCAGACAGACTACTTGCCTTGCTAAACTAACAGGTACCCAGCAACCATTTAAGTCCAGCTAGATAAAGTTCACACATTAATACATAATGCTCTCTGTCCTTCTGCACCCCTACCCAAATGTACAATATACCTGTGTGTTCAGGGTCCACAAAGGATGTAGGTAGGCATACTCAGTACTGAAATTTGTCCAGTTTCCTTGAACAGCCTGTGCTAATGTCAACAGTAAAAAAGCACAAACTGTTCAAAAGTGAGTAAATTAATATTCACAGTATAGCAGTTCACAAACAGTTCATGAATACATCTCAATAACTACTTTAGTATGGCAGTTAATTGTATAAGTAGAAAAGAAACTACATACTCCCATGTATCTTGTGTTAGCATTTGTATGGGTGAATACAATTCTACACTGACAACTGTGTAGTGGAAGTGGCAACATTCAGGTCTGAGTACAACATTTAAATCACTGGCTACACCCCTAGCTTCAGTTATAAGAACTATACCAACCTTCTGACTTACACAACGGTGTCCACAGCAAACAAGCATGGGCCCCACTTTGGAAAGCTGAAAGGGCTACGCCTACCTGACATAGCAATTTATAGCACTGGGTTGCTATGACAGTGAGTACTGCAATTACCACACAGCAGGCTGCATGCAATTACCAAATGGTGGCCACCAATTGGTGCAGAGGCTATCACATGCACTTGTGCAGATACCTATAAAAGCAGGCTGTACTTGCTGGCCACACATGCAATCATCCCATTGCAGATGCTGAAAGAGAGAGAGAGACAGAGACAGAGAGAGAGACACACCCCCCCACCCACACCAGGGAAAAAAAAAAGCCAAAGACACACCAAACTGAAAACTACAAACACATACAAAGGAAAGGTATGTAACAGATATGTATTTACTGGCATGTAGTAGATGTATTTGAAGACTACTCTACATACTTTGAAACATGAATATGTGGCAACAGTACGAATCTATGCACAGATGCCCTGCATGACTACTGCCATGGACAAATCAGTGTGTAGCTGTGTGCAGTGGGACATAACTGTGATATATGTAGCTCAGCATTAAATGTCAAACATCTGAACCATGTTATTTGTGGTCTGTACCGTAATGTGGACAATGGCTGTTTGTGGGAGTAATGCATACAGCTATATAACCATGGATGTGACAGAGTAACACATGCATGATAGTCATATTAATGTGTAGCTTAGCATTGGCAACTGTTGTACCAGTCTAGTATGCTAATCTAGCATTTGTAGCTATGTATACACCCTCTAATATTACTGTGTGCTCACACGTGACACCTGTTCATGTTGCAGCAAGGCCCAACAGGTCAGCCGTGAGGTCCAGGGACTTACAACAGTGTGGACCTTGTGTGTGTATGGTACACACATATGGAGAGATATATCTGTGTTACATATATTAGCATCTGTACATGTGCATAGAACAAGGGACATACTGCAACTGTTTCTGAAGGGAGGTCATATATATGTTGGTGAAGGGTGTTATGTGCATATATGTATGTAGGTAGTAGTGTGTGGCAAACAATACAGCATACAGTGCTGGTATATGACATGTGGTGGTTAAACGCTGAAGGTGTGATTTGTTAGGTTTGCAGTGTTGCAGCCAGTGAGGCCTGCTAAAGCCACATGGGCTGAGAACACCTTCAATGCATTTGGCACAAGACTGTGCAATATCATTACATAACTGTATACCTCACATACTTCACATAATTGATATTCCCACCATGAAAGGTGTACTGTATATGTGCCTATATGTATGTCTATATGTACACCAATGGATGTTTATACGTATGTGTATATATATATATATATATATATATATATAGAGAGAGAGAGAGAGAGAGAGAGAGAGAGAGAGACAGAGTCATATTTACTGCAACAGATGCCTGGTGACAAAGCCATGGCCTCAAGCTCAATGTCGGAAATTCATTGGCATCCCTTTTGCTAAAAACTCTGTACCCATAAACTACCACATAGGTGGGAGTCGACTTAACACTGAAAGTGTGATAGGAGACCATGGGACACTGGTGGACAGTAGTCTCCCCCTTGATAATCACAGTGCCACACTAGTCATGTAATCTGTCTACATGGCACACCTCATCACAAAAGCTGTGTCATCCAGGGAAAAAGAGGTCAGTGTTCCCCTCTACTCATCACTCACAAAACCCATTATAGAGTACAATTCCCCTTCTGGTATGTACCTCACAAGACATCTACAGCAACTGGAAAGGCCACAGTCATACCTCACAAAGACTAATACTGTCCTCAAACAGATGCCCTATGCAGACCGTCTCACAAAACCACAGCTAGACTGTGTCACATACCAGCAACCCAGAGGTGACCTCTGCCTAACATACAAAGCTATGTCAAACCCAGAGCTGTTGGACATGCTCCATGTAAACAGATCACAATCTCTACTAGCTACACGCTCTATGGACCTAAACCTCGTCACCTCAATAAACAGAACATGCTGGAGGGATAGAGTCCTATCTCAGAGACATCCCATATTCTGGAACAAACTACCTATCAATAACAAACAAAGCTCCCCAGTAGCACTCGTCATGAATAGTCTTGATGATTGGATGGGAGATAGGAAATGCACCCCAGGAAATAACTCTGTGGCTCTGCTTGACAGGGACACATGAAATTAAATTACTTAGGTATCAAAGGCCAGGGTACTATCTGGCTAGGCGTATATAGGTCCTAGGGCCAATAGCCTATTACCTACCTATGAACCAATAGTGACCCACATGTACTTGTTGCAATAATTGCTATGTGAGGTTGACTGAGTGTGATGGTGAATGTGTTGGTGAATATGTCACAGTTGTGTATATGTGGGATAGCTTAGTGGGAAACTGTTTCTGTCATGGTATTATGTGTCCTAGCTCTGATCCCAGTAAAAGATGTGTATGCTATTGCTAGCCAGAAAAAGCAGTATGGCATACAGTCTGACGTAGTCCCTTTGTGTTAACTGGGGTGTGCCACTGGAGGATAAAGCAGTACATGTATGCTCATTGATTGTTACTGCTGGTGAATCAAACCCCTGTATGAACTGTAGTATTACCTGAAGCTGTAGGCCTAAACAGCACAGTATGGTGTATGTCCACATTGCTTGGAAACACTGTTTTGTGTGTTCCCTGTAGTACTCACAGATTACATACCTCAGGCACAAGGATTTGTAAGTACTGACACACAGTACTGTATGGTACACATGTAAAGCTCATCTGGGTTGCCATACCTCTGTGTCCTGTATGTATGTCTGATGTGTGTGTGGGTATGCCTGTAATATGCTCTCAGTCATATGTGTGTTACAGGATATAGGTGCGTAACTAGCAACATGTATAGTCTAGTACAGCAGTATGCAACCTATATTCACGAATGTGCACATATTGTAGGCAGGGGTTTTCCATCAACAACTACTGTGGTATACTGGTCATTTCAATTTCAATCAAAATACTGTAACTGGACTTTACAATCATTGCAATGGATTACATATTTCATTATGCATTAGCTTGATATATACCTCCTGTGGCTAGGTGGTGCATTGTGTCGCATACAGTGTGCCATGTACTGTTGTATAGTCTTACATAGTGGTTTCTCTTTGTTGCTGTGCAGAAAATGTTTTAATATATAGAGCATGTCAGGCACTGTCAGGCAGTTGTGGGTTGAGAACTGATATGTGGTATTGAAAGTGTGTATCCTCTGACAGACAATAGTTTGCTATTTATGGCAGTTCAGTGATATCTGTACCATAGAATGTTAAGTGTGCCACATGACTTGCTCACACATATTGTTTCATTGTCTTCTAGGGTCATGGCCCACCATTTCAATCCTGCCTATATTCGTGCAGAGGATGAGATATTAACCACCTGTCTCACCCAACACTATACCCTTCTATTTTCAAGAACCAGCCAGGACCAGCATGAGCGGACTGCACTGTGGCAAGATGTTGTCCATAGGATAAATGACATAGGCATGCATAACCGGACATATAAGCAGGTACGACATCATTGCAGTGATTTACTTAGACATGTCCGGCAGCGTGCGTCTAATGTCCATAGGCAACAGCTTGCCACATGTGGTTGGGTTGCCACCCATCCCCTCCTCACCAGAGTGGAGGAGCTGCTCCTGAGCCTGGGGGCTCCCAGCTAACAACAACAACAGCACACATGTATCATCATGGAGGCTGGAACCCCCCATCAAGTTCATATGGAGTGTGCAGGTAAGATGGCATATCTGTAGACTACTGTTACCTCTATTGTTAGATCATGCATGTGTGAGATGTGTACTGTGTAGTTAGAAGATGTGGAGCCCGTTGCTGTTCAATACTGATAATTTGGAAAATGATGTGTAGGCCTGTGAATTTCAACCATTGTGCTACTGTAAGATTGCAAACCCACAGTAGCAATGCCACAGTTGTTGCCACTGACAAACTGTTTCATATCCTTGTAGGTCTCTCTGGTGTGACAGCAAGGCAGCAGACCCATGCTGGTGAGTGTGTTCTACATTTAATATTGCAAATAAAATGTGCATGTCATAGGTGAGGTATAGTCATGTACACATGTAACACACCTACGGATAATGCATGCTGTGCATATTTGCTGTGAGACTATGCATATCTCAGTAACGTGAGTGGCTGCCACAAATACATGCAATACACAGAGCATCCCAAACAATTGTGGCTACACTATAGTGGACATTGGATAGCCAGTCGATACACATGCACATGACATGCACAACTCCATCATATGCAGTACATGTTAATATGCTACACATGGCGTATTCAGAGACACGCTGTAAGGTCACATTCCAGTATCCCAAAAGTCATCCACACAGCACACATAATATACCTGAAGGGTAGAGGCCTATCATGGGGCAGTGCGACACTCTTCAACACACAACACATTCATGTTAAGCAATGCTCCCTATTGGGTACCTTACAAACTCATGTAACAACTGGCTGTGAAATGGTGAATGTAGCCATGGTACTGCGGTTCAGGTACAGCATGATAGGTGCCAGTCTGGCACACATAAGTAGCCTTGAGTGACCACATGATGCTGCATGATAATGGCTCATGGTACAACATGCCATCCAGTTACAGTAACCACAGTACTACACATAGCATTCATTGCTATACACCTCAATGTTGTGTGTGTGTAAACATATGCACCTATACACAATATGCATAGCAATCACCATTTGCACAAAGTGACACATATATGTCTTGTAATGCTATTGAGTGTATAGGTCATATGACACACATTGGGTATGTGTGATGTTTAATGTTGCAGTTGTGTTGTAGCATGCCATGTCATGGCTGGCACTGGCATGTCCACAATATGTTCTACACTCACCATAACTACTGTACAATGGCTTTGTTGAGCAATGGTATTCCATCAGGTATACACACACCACTCATCCTGTGTGTATACATCGCATGCATGAGCTAAACCTGTGTCCACAATTATCTGCTAAAGACACAGATGATCTAATCAGTAATGGATATCTATGTGACATACAGATAAACATCCAGCCATGGTATGTATACCTGTGAGTGATGGTGCACAGCACATTGAAGAGCTTGTAATACTTGCACAGCAATGCTGTGTCCGTGTACACATTGCATTCCAGGGTGAGGCCAATCACTGAACAACAACACACATGCATCAAAGCCATGTATACTGTTATTAGCAAGGACTGTTTACACTCGCACTGCATGCTGTTGAGCAACACACGTCCTGCATGCTGACACGTGTGATATGTCTGTTTGTCTTGTGATACTGTACCTCACCATCAACCACTATCGGGTATGTTTTGGATTGCTGGTGGTGTGTATGTGTGTGTGTGTGTGTGTGTCTCTGCTTTAGTGAGGAGTGTACTTGTGTGCATGTGTTCATGTGTTCATGTGTGCATGTGTGCATGTGTTCATGTGTTCATGTGTGCATGTGCCCATGTGTGCTTGTGTGCATGTGTTCATGTGTTCATGTGTTCATGTGTGCATGTGTTCATGTGTGCATGTGTGCATGTGTTCATGTGTGCATGTGTGCATGTGTTCATGTGTTCATGTGTGCATGTGTGCATGTGTTCATGTGTTCATGTGTGCATGTGTTCATGTGTGCATGTGTGCATGTGTTCATGTGTGCATGTGTGCATGTGTGCATGTGTTCATGTGTGCATGTGTGCATGTGTGCATGTGTTCATGTGTTCATGTGTGCATGTGTTCATGTGTGCATGTGTTCATGTGTTCATGTGTGCATGTGTACATGTGTTCATGTGTGCATGTGTTCATGTGTTCATGTGTGCATGTGTGCATGTGTTCATGTGTTCATGTGTGCATGTGTGCATGTGTTCATGTGTGCATGTGTGCATGTGTTCATGTGTTCATGTGTGCATGTGTTCATGTGTGCATGTGTGCATGTGTGCATGTGTACAGGTCGTAAAGTGTGTTTCCTGTCTTCCTCTCACAGGTGCTGAGGTTGGGCTGGTTCACTGCAGCAGGGAACCTGATGTCACTGACATAAATAGTGATAATGAGGATAGGTGTGTTGAGGCACAGGCATGTTTTCCAGGGTCTGCTGTTGGGCCACCAATCGACAGTACACTTATGTACAAGCAAACACAATAGGGATATGTCCATCCACGTCTGGGAATGCATACTGTGGCCAATAATGCATTCTCTAGATGACACACACATCCTCCACAAGGGTATCATACAGACAGATACCTGTTGTCAAACCCATGCTGTAAAGCTATAAGCCAACTAAATCACGGTCATCCACCTTTACAAAACCTAGTACCCCACAGTACCACATAGGTAGTAGCCCCCAACATGTTGACAGGTACTGATGTGTACAAACAGCCAAGTGTTACATCATGTCTCCTTTGGTAATCACATTTCCAAAGGTATTTTGAAATCCCTTGGTGAATCACATAAGCAATAAGGGGTCTGCATGCATATCCACAAAGGTTGTTGTACACCTATAATGAATAGCCATCATTGACAGACTTTGCTGCATTTTAACTGGTCTGAAATATACCTCAGGCATAAACCCTCACTCACACTATTCAATAGAAACTGTAATTAGTGTGCGTGACACGGATGACCTAGGCCAGGGATCATTGCAGTGGCTGGGATTGTCACAAGCATACAGATATGACCTAAGGTCTGGAAAGCGGCAGCACACTCTGGCAAAGATAACAGATGTGTTCATGGAGAAAGCAGGGTTCCCACCTCTGAAATAATTGAGGTCACATGTACGTATATGTATTTGCCACACAGCTACCTGACATGCAATGCACATACTGTTGTCATTGTGATATGTCATACAGTAGTAAAAGCAAAACACACAACACAGTGACCAACAGTGTCACACACAAAGAGTACACACACTCACCAAGTGCAGGATTCAAACCCCTACCTAACTACTTTATGCTAGTAGAGCAGTACACATTTACACGATGCACTATACACATTACTGGGAGTTCTCTTTTCCACAGGTATATTTGTAGGATGGTGACATCATCAGACTTAACAAAGATAAGTATACCACTTTTAAGGTGTTGTAGCTGTCTCCAAAAAGGTTGCTCTTCTACAAGGAGATACATACACTGTCCTACAATTGTCAAGTGCAGGATTCAAACCCCTACCTAACTACCTTATGATATTAGAGCAGTACACATTTACATGACATGCTATACACATTACTGGGAGTTATTCTTTCCACAGGTATATTTGTAGGATGGTGACATTATCAGACTTGACAAAGATAAGTATACCACTTTTAAAGTGTTGTAGTTGTCTCCTCTACAAGGAGTTACACACACACACGCACACACACGTACACACACACACACACACACACACACACACACACACACACTCTCATACAGCTGTCAAGTGCAGGATTTAAACCTCTACCTAACTACGTAATGATACTCAAGCAGTACGCATTTACACAATGAGCTGTACACATTACTGGGAGTTCTCTTTTCTGTAGGTATATTTGTAGGATGGTGACGTCATCAGACTAGACAAAGTGGGTTACATTAGGTGACATTCGGTGGGCTACATAGAAGGTATTTGTAGACACTTTGACAAAGTGATCAACAAAGGAGAGTTTACTATCTACCTGGGTCCCCAGGGCCATAATTACATTCTCCGTACATACTGGATTACCACCTATGTGGTTATTTGTGTGCACTTTGTTTTATCCAAAGGGGATGACTATGCATTCTTTGGCATTCTGCTTGAGGGCATTGTTTTGACACCAGGTATCTGTCTCTGTAAAACCCTTCTGTAGGATGTCTGTGTCAGTCATGGAGTCGATTATGGACCACAGTTATCAGTCATCTGCAAACTTGTTCAGCCATATTCCTCCCATGCTTGCCTGTACCTCTGAGCAGTATCTGCTGAACAGGTGGGGTCCCAGGACCAATACCTGTGGGATGCCATTTGTGACTGGTTTAGAGTCGGACATGGCACATGCAACTCTGAACATATGTGTTTGATCTGTGAGCCAGTTGGCCACTCATCCTGTGACATAGCTGTTAATGTTCAAGCTGGTAAGCATGTCCATGATGCCAGAGTGGGGAATGGTGTTGAAAGGCCTTAGTGAGGTCCAGGTGGGCTGTGTGGACTACTTTCACCTCCATCTATGTCCTTGGTAACTGTTTCAAATGAGTCAACTAGGTTTAGGAGACAGGATCTACCTTTAACAAAGCCAAGTTGGGTAGAGTCCAGTGTCTGGAGGTCCCCATTGTCTCTGTTTATGGGTTCCATGATAATTTGCTCCATAACTTTGCAGACCAGGCTGAGTAGGCCTATAGGGCAATGGTTTACTGGTTCTGTTGTGGCACCCCCTTTGTGGAGCTGGATGACTGTTGCTGTATGCCATTCCTTGGGTACATAGCCTGTGTTAAGGTTGAGTCTGGACAGTGAATGTGGGTGAAGGTATAGTTCCTTTTGGGGCTGGTGTAAGTTGCAGCCTGGGATACCATCCAGTCCCATTGATGCTGTGTTCTTAGCTTTGGAGAGGGCTGTTTTTACCTGCATGTTCATGAAGTCTGGTGCTCTGCATTCTTCTGGGATGGACACAGGCCCTTTTGGGGGTGATGTGGGTGGGAGTTTGCACTGAACTCGTCCCCCAGGATGTGGGCAATGTAAGTTGGCTTAGTGTATCTTTTTTCCATTTTGCAGTAGCTTACAGCATTTTTGAGAGTTGCCACCTAAATGTTTGGTATAGCTCACAAAGGCTTTGTGGCTGTTATTCTTACATTCCTTGGCAATTTGTCTTTAGAAACTGGCCTTGGATTATTTTATGAGCGATCATTGTTTCTTCATAATAATGATCAGTAATGCCTTTCCTTATGTGAAGTTTGCTCTATCATGTGTTCGTTCCCTCCTTCTGTTGTATAGCTTATTTATGTGCGACAACCACCAGATTGGTTTCCTATTTTTGGAGGAGTGCATCATGGTTTTATTTGGCATGTCTTGATCCATGCATCCCTGTAGAGGCTCGTAGAATGCACTTGTAAATGATTCTGCAGATTGTATAGCATTATCCTATAGCAAGGGTGCTTTTGAACTTTCCAGTTTGGTCTTGAGAAATGTGCTGCTTGCTTTAGAATCTTTCTTCACAGTGGTTTCCTTGACTGTGGGGGGGGGGGGTGATGTGAATGTCCAGTGTGATTACTTTATGATCTGATATTACCAGCGAGGGATTTATCTCTGTTGTGGAACACTGGTACCCCATATTGGTGATGATCAGGTCCAGTATGTTGTCACCTCTAGTGGGCATGGTAACCAGCTGTTCCAGAGCATTTGAGTTTTTAAACGCTGGGAAGCATTGGGCAAAGGACGTTGTACATGAGTAGTTCTCCCAGTCAGTGTTTTGGTAGTTGTAATCTCCTCATATAATGGTGTTTGGTAGGACATTTATATTTGCCACTGCTCTCAGGAATACTGAGTGCGGTTCTTGAGACAAGGTAGGTGATCTGTAGCAAGCTACAATCTGATATGCAGCTTTGCCCAATGTTAGTTGCACTTGCATGGTCTCCAAGGCCTCATGCTGTGCCACTAACCTGAAGGTGTGGTCATCCATAAGGTAAATGGATACACCACTTCCTTTTGTATTTCACCCTGGGTTTTGGGGCCGAAGATCAGAGGGATTGTGAGTGTTTTACGTGGAGCATGTCCAACAGCTCTGTGTTTGACATAGCTTTGTATGTTAGGCAGAGATCACCTCTGAGTAGGCGATATGAGAGAGAACACATCTGTAGCATTTTGAGACGGCCTGTGTATGGCATGTATTTCAGGCCACTAATGCTATTTGTGAGGTATTTCTGCAGGCTTTCCAGTTGTTGTAGATGTCTTGTGAGGTACATTGCAAAAGGGGCGTTGTACTCTATTATGGATCTAGTGAGTGATGAGTAGAGGGGAACAATGTCCTCTTCTATTCTGCATGAGACACCTTTTGTGATGAGGTGTGCCACGTAGAAGGATTTCCAGACTACTGCAGGAATGTGATTATCACAGGTGTTTCCACTGTCCACCTGTGACCCAAGGTCTCTTATTACACTTTCAGTGTCAAGTATACTACCACCTATGTTGTAGTTCATGGCTACAGAGTTTTTACCAAAGGGGATGACAATGCACTTTTTGGCATTGAGCTTGAGGCCATGGCTTTGACACCAGGCATCTGTCTCATTGAGGCCCTTTTGTAGGATGTCCACATCTTCAGTAGTTTCGATTATGGCTCCTAGTTTGCAGTCATCTGGAAAATTCATTAGCCACAGACCTTCCATGTTAAAGTTTACTTCAGGGAAGTAGATACCATACAGGACAGGACCCAGGACTGAACCCTGTGGTACTGCACTTGTCTCTGGTCTAATGTTGTACCTGAAGTCCGCTACTTTTACAGTGTGTGTTCTGTCAGTTAGCCAGTTGGCATCCCATCTTGTGACATAGCGATTTATACCTAGTTTATTGGGTTTATCTATAATTCCAGAGTGGAGGATGGTGTTAAAAGCCATGGCAAGATCTACATAGGCTGTGTGAACCACCTTACCCTTGTCTATGGTTCTGTTGACTGCTTCATTGATGTCTATCAGGCTTAGGAGACATGATCTGCCTTTTACAAACCCAACATGGTTGTGGTCCAGAGTTTGGAGATTACGAATGTCTTTTTTTATAAGTTATATGATGATACATTCCATGGCCTTGCAGAGCAGGCTCATCAGGCTGATGGGCCGCTAGTTCCTGGGGTCCATGGTGGCTCCTCCCTTGTGTAGTGGGATAACCGTCACTGTGCACCATTCAGCAGGCACAAAGCCTGAGGTGAGGTGATGACTGAACATGGTACGTAGGTGTGGTGCCTGTTCATTCTGTAGTTTGTGTAGAACACAGCCTGGGATGTTATCTGGTCACATGGATGCTGTATTCCTGGCTTTGGAGAGTGTTTTTTATCTGTGCAGCCATGATGACAGCAACTTTGCAGTCTTCCATTATAGAGATGTGCTCTTTCATGGGTGAGAGGGGGGTAAAGTTAGCACTGATCCTATCTGCCAGGATGTTGGCAATATCAGTTGGGTCTGTAAATTTAGTGCCATTGTGCTGTAACTCAGAGCAGATCCGAGTGTTGCCATTGAGATTCTTGACATAGCTATAGAATGCTTTGTGGTTGTCTTTAGAATCAGTGTCGATTTTGTTTTCATAACTAGCTTTGGAGGATTTTATCTTAGATCACAGCTTCTTACTGATGTGGACCATGGAGCTCCTCCCCTCATGGGATTTTACCCTCTTTTGCAACAGTATTTTCCTTCTGTTGTGCAGTTTGTTTATAGCAGGGGAACACCAGATTGGCTTCCTTTTCTTGGAGGTTAGCGTCTTGGTTCTGTTTGGGATAGCACAATGTCATGTAAGTGCTTATGAAGTGCAATTGTGAAGGATTCAGTGGTCATAACTGTATTGTCCATCTGCATGGGTGTCCTGCAGTTCAGCACTTCTGTCTTAAGAAGCATGAAGTTGGCTTTGGAGACATTTTTAACATGGTTTCCTTAATGGGGGTGTGGGTCCAAAATGTGGATATGTAGGGTAATTAGCTTATGGTCAGATGGGACCAATGAGGTGCTGATGTCAGGTGTGGAACACCAGTCATGCAAGACAAACCAAACCCCATGACCAACACAAATAACCACTAAGTGAGCTAAATGTTACTCATTGCCAGAAGTCTCAGCCTCCAGATGCACACACTCGAGGCACTTCTCATTATGGAGAATATTGATATCTGTGCAGTATTGGTAACCTAGTTCAAGGCTCCAGACAGCACACCAGCACTACCAGGATACTACTCATTCCATTCCTTCCAGCATCAGAAGCTGAATCATAGCACATAGGGTGAGGATGTATCCATATTCATCAAGGATACCTACACCTCTCTCTACATGCTCTCTACAGGATATGTACCCATAGAATGTTGCACAGCAATGTTCTTCACACTCTACAGGGGTGGGGCCATGAAAACCCCTTGGCATTCATGCTCTATGAGCCTGACAAGTGTGTTCTGCAAGGCAATGGAGCCAATCATTATGGAAGTCAACAATACAGATATTGGGAACCTTCACACAGTTGAGCACACACAGTTTGGCTTCGTCAAATGCAGACCACGCCTCCTGAACTGGGAGGATTTCTTTGACAGTTACCCAGGCTATGGATGATTGAAATGAGCTCCACACAGCCTACCTATACCTCGCTAAGGCCTTTGACACCATTCCCCAGTCAGGTATCATAGATGAACTCACCAACCTGGTCATGAATCCATACATCACAAGATGGATTGCAAACTGGCTCACAGATAGATCCCACACATTACGAGTTGCTGGCTACATGTCAGACTTTACACCAGTAACGACTGGTGTCCCCCAGGGTTCAGTCCTGGGGTCCCTCCTGTTTGGTATAGACTTTTCAAATGTACATACCAACACAGGAGAGTTGTGGTTGACTAAGTTTCCTGGGAACTGTAAAGTGTTTGCCTTAATAGATTCCCCAGAAGACAGACATATTCTCCAGAAGGGACTCTATGAGACAGATGTGTGGTGTCAGAATCATGGCCTCAAGCTCACTGTGGAGGAATGCATAGTGATCCTCTTTGTTGAAAACAAAATACCCACAAACTATCACATGGGTGTTACCCCCTTAAGAATGACAAGGTGATAAGGGATCTGGGGACACAAGTAGATAGTCATCTTTCCTTTGACAACCATGTTGCCAAAGTGATTGGGAGATCCTATGTGGCCCACCTAATCAACAAAGGGTTTGCATCAGGATCCAAAGAGGTAGTGTTGGCACTCTACTCTTACATCATTAGACCCATCATTGAGTACAGTGCACCATTTTGGATGTACCCGACTTAGCATATCCAGCAGCTGTAGAGACCACATAGGTACCTCACTAAGAGGATTACTGGCCTCAAACAGTTGTGTTATGCAACACAACTGGTAAAACTAAATCTGTTCTTCGTTGCATACCGCCTACTCAGAGACACACTCTGCCTAACAAACAGAGCCATGTCCAACACATAACTGTTGAACATGCTCCATCTACACATAACAACATTGAGTCGACCTACACATTCCATGGATATGAACCTCATTGGAACAGTGCATACAACATGCTGGTGGGATAGAGTACCATCCCAGATACTTGCCTTACTGTGGAATAGAGTCCCAATGTACATCAGACAGAACCCCTCGCTGACACTCTTCAATTGGAACCTTAATGAGTGGATGGAAAACAGACAGTTCATGCCAGGCATCACATCAGCAGCCCCAGTAGAAAGGAGCTTAGGATACTAACTATTAGAACTAGGCCTTGGGAGACTACCCAGTGGTGTGGTGAGTGCTGCACAACTTGCATAGGCTGATATATGCCTTCGTGGAGATAGTCTACTACATACCTATGGACCTATGTGACAGGTACATGTCTACAGATAGTAGATGTGTATTTCATTGTACAGTCATGTTGTACAGCAGGCACATGGACCACATACACTGTAATGCGTACAGATACTGGTGGCTGTTATGTACAGTGGGAGAGATGTGCACCTCATGTCTTTCGTGCCATTGGGATGTGTGCTGGGTGGGACAGTCCTGGAAGGCTCCCTGTCATGGTCACCCTCTTACACACATCTCTGTCCATCCATCTTTGGCTTATTATACTGTCTTCCCCCTACATATATATATAGGTAGATAGGTAGTTGATAGGCTATCTGCCTGAAGGCATATATTGTTATGGCCAGAGTGTGCAGCTATCACCACCCATGGAGTTAGTTCCCTAGGCCTCTGTGTATTAGAGCTGATGAAGTGATCCATGGTGTGACAGTTCAGTTTCACATACACTCATCAAGGCTCCTTTGGAAGAGTGTCAACGAGGGTCTTGGCTTAATGTCGGTTGGGAGCCTGTTCCAAAGCAAGGGAAGTCTGTGAGTTAGTCATGTATCCCTCCAACATGTTCTATTTAATGTTGTGATGATGATATCCCTAGAGCATGTGGTACAATGAGCTTGTGTTTACTTCAGATAGTGCATGTACATCAGTTCTGCATTGGACATGGACCTGTCTGTTGGGCAGAGATCTCCTGAGTAGACAGTATGCAACAGAGTACAGATTGAGTTGAATTCAGTCTGGTTGCATGGGGCAAATGTTTGAGGCCAGTAATCCTCTTGTTGAGGTACTTCAGTGGTCTTTCCAGCTGCTGAAGGTGCCTAGTCAGATTCATCACAAGTATGTTGTGGTACTCTCTGACGGGTCTGATGACTGATGAGTAGAGGGAACCTCCTTTGACCTACATGCAAAGTCCTTGGCAGTTTGTGGGAACACATAGCATGATTTTCTAACCACTTTGTGAATATGTTTCTGGAAGTAGAGATGACTATCCACATGTGTCCATAGATCCCTTATTATCACCTCCATATTTAGGGTGTTGGCACCTATGTGGTATTTGTATGACTGTAGCTCGAGGGCATAATTTTACACCACATATGTCTGATTGAGACCCTTTTTAAAGATGTCTCTGTTGTCCCACACATCGATTATGGCAACTTTTTTGAAGTCATCCACAAGCTTTGCTAAACATAGCCCTCGAGTGTTTGACTGTATTTCTGAAAAGTATACACCAGACAGGAGGGGTCCCAGGACTGAGCCATGGGGGACAGCAGTTGTTACCAGCTTGAACAGGAGACCACAATTCTTACCTTGTGGGATCTATCTGGGACCCAGTTGGCAATCCATCAGATGACATACATATTTATGCACTGGTTGTTGATTTTGTGGATACGACGTGTGTCTGGGATGTTGGAAGTCGCCTTTCCAAAGACTATGTGGGACATGTGTAGCTCATTTCATTGATGTATGTCCTGGGTGACTCGCTTGAAAACAGTCTAGCAGGTTTGGGAACCATGATCTGCCCCTGACCAAACCGAAATTGGTAAGGTTTGGTGTTTGTAGGTTCACAATAGCTCTGTTTATGAGTTCCATCAAGATGGACTCCATGGCCTTGCAGATCAGGCTTAATAGGCTTATAATACAATAGTTCATATGGTCTGTTGTGCACCAACACTTGTGGAGTGTGCCAAATGTTGCTGTAATGCATTCAACAGTTTCATATCCTGTACAGAGGGAGAGTCTCAACAGATTGTTCAGGTGCAGGGTCTGTTTGTTTTGGAGTTCACATATGACACAGCTAGGGAAGCCATGTCATCCCATAGATGCCGTGCTTCTAGGTTTGGAAAGTGCTGTTTAACCATTGTATATGTGATTTCTGGGTTTTCACAGTCTCCTGGTATGATAATGGGCCCTTTTGTCAGTGAGAAGGGGGTAAATATGTATGAACCTGTCTGACATGATGTTGGTGGTGTCAGCCATGTACATGTATTCATTTACAGCTTGCACTGACTCAGAACATATATGTGTTTACATTGATATATATGACATTGCGAAGAAAGCTTCATGGTTCTCTATGGACTCTTTGACAATATTTTGACAGAACATGGATTGGATGATGTTAGGAGTGCTCATTGTTTATTGATGATACTGATTGGAGATTTATTGGTCTTCTTTGAATTTTCACTTTCTCTGAACAAGTTCAGTACTTGTAGTACACAGCTTGATTATGACAGGAGTCCAATATATTATATGGGTCTGTTTTCAACTGCCAGATATGTGTGGCCCACTGCTGTACTCAGACATGGCCTAAGTGTGTGAGCATACCCAGTATGACCTTTCAGTATGTTGTTGACTGACATTTGCTTCATTTATTTAAGTGTGTGAGCATGCCCAGTATGGACATATATACTATACGTGTGTGAAAAATCAAGTTGTTTTTTACTTCAGGGCTTACCTTTGTGTTGTAAATCGACAGGAAGCATGCTGTGCCTGCAGGTCTTCCAAGAGTCGCTTTGCGTAGACTTATCAACATTTATACATACAGGGGGGACAACTATTATTTGTACATTTTGACCCAGGGGGAACACCTGATTGTTACGGTGGGTGTACATTGGATGAGGGGTTCACAAGACACTTATACACATTTGCTCGGCCTGAACTGCTATGTCAGGTACTCCATTTCAGTCTGTACTGTTGCCTATTGTACTGGCTTGAGGCATACTACTGTACTAAAGAACTTAGCTTCCAATTTCACGTGTATTAGTTTGTGACTTTATAGCCTACACAACCCACATCACACTGCCTGGCCTGCTGTTATCTGTCTGCATAGGCCTGGGGGGAAGTTCAGAGGGCATGATACAGCATTTGTTTGTGTTTGTGTTAGTCTACAATTGCCCTGCTGTGTCTGTGCCGGTGAAATGCTGTCATGGCTTAGTGGTTCAGTACTGTGACTATAGTGCACAGTATCCTGAGTTCGAGCCCTGTCACTGCTTTTTATTTTCCTGCTGGGCAGACCTGACTGGTTAAGGAACAGTAAAGCAGGTGTGAGCATGTTTAGCTGACTTTGCCTGACTTTGCCCAACGTTGCCCGACGTTGCCCGACGTTGTGTTAGTTTGCGCAGTGCACAGCTCCCCACAATTGTGCTTAAATATGCTAAATAGTGGTAAAATGTGCTTAACACTGCTTTATAATGCTTAATATAGGGCAATCATGCCTCAGGTTGTGCTGCAGGGCTGCCTATGTCGGATGCACATAGTACACTCCCTATACATGTTTGAAAACAGGTAGTGTCAAGTTAGGCATCCGTTTTATTGTATGTGCGAGTCAGAGGGAGGTGTCATTTCCAGGGTTCCTACAGAGTCAGTGTATGTGCTATGTGTTCCCTCTTTGCCAAGGCCAGGGCATACTGGGCATGCCTCCTTCTGCCTACTGGGGCAGGCTCAGGTTGTTCCTCCTCCGAGTCATGCTGTGCCTGTGCAGGCCTTGGCAATGGTGGGGGGCTGTTTGTCCCTGCCCCATGCTGTTCCTGCTGCAGCTGTTTTCGCAAGATCATATTGTGTAGCATGGCATATACCATGACAATTTGGGTACATGTAGTTGGTGAGTACTTCAAGGCTCCACCAGATGTGTCCAGGCACCGGAACCGTGACTTAAGCATCCCAAACACATGCTCAATAATGTTTCTTGTTTGTGCGTGTGCCTCATTATGGAGTTCTTGTTCGGGTGTGTGTGCATTTCTGATGGGTGTCATCAGCCATGGCTCCAGTGCGTATCCAGCATCCCCCACTAGGTGACCATCAGGGATGTCCCCATTGGCAAATCTCTGGTACAGCTGCGTCAGATGCCAGATGTGGTAATCGTGATAGCTTCCAGGGCAGCCAGCACACACATTCATTATTATGCCCTGGGCATCGCACACGACCTGGCAGTTGATGGAGGGAACGCCCTTGCAGTTGATGTAGACACTACCCCGCTCACTGGGTGGTGCTTTGATGTGTATGTGCGTGCAGTCTATTGCACCCACCACCTCAGGGTATTCCGCTATTTGGTGGAAAAGACACATATTTCTGGCCAATGCCTCACTGGAATTGGGGAAATATACATGCTCATCGACATGTGCTGACATGGCATCCAGGAACTGGTACAGTACCCTGGATGCTGATGCCTGTGAAACCCCCATCATATCACCAGTTGGTCTCTGGAAGGTACCTGTAGCTGGTATTCATAGGCCAACACATACCTTGGTATCCACTGGGATGGTTTCCCCTCTGTTGGTTCTGTGTGTGAGGCGTGGCTGGCACAGCTCAACAATTTGCTGCAGGAGGTGTCTGTCCATTCTATAGCGCTCCACTATCTCCAGCTCATGTAGCCCCTGGTAGGTTACCCTGGGTCTGCACACTCTTCTCTGTCTCTTCACTGTGGGTTGCTCAGCAGCATTCACAACATCACCACCCTCAGCACCTTGCACATGTTGGTTTATAATAGCAATGGCAGCCCCTAACATTTTGTCTGCCTTAAGCTTTTTGAGTTTTCACTCTTTCTATACTGCACTGTTACAGAGTTCTTGTGAAAAAACAGGTTAAACTGCTGTTTGCAGAGTTTAAATTGCTGGGCTGGGCTAGTCAACTGCCTGTCTAATTGGCTGATTGTGATATATTTCACCTGGCAGCTCTGATAGTTCTCCTTGGTTAACTTCCTACTACTTCCTTTCCTTCCTTTTTCCCTTTCTGTTTCCACAATGGGCAGTGGCGCGCAAACAAGTGCACATGCGCGCACATGGTGTAAGCACGTTTGCAAGAAATTTCAGATATATCCACGGTGTACGCCTTTGGTTTCTTGTTTTCAGCTAGCACCACTGTGAACATGCCTCTTGCAATCCTGAGCAACTCAGAGAAAACACAAGCCACTGTGCTCCAATCACCTTACAGTCTTTCAGACATACCCCCTCATGATGTCACCTATCTTCTACTCGACTACTACCCTACTCCTACACTTACGCTCTAGGGACATGGCTCACATGCCGGGGAAAATTGGAATTCACTATCCTTATTCTGATTTACATAGGATTGCCTACTAATGCTTGGTTACATCTCTCACACTGTGCTTCCCCCCCTTAGCAGCCACTACTCAGTGGCCATGTTGTTTGCAGCCTGCCATTCACCTGCATGGCAGAACAAGCTTTTTAGTGTAAATGCAAATTTGTGGCTATTTTTCCCTTTTTTCTTTTTATTTAAAGTGCGGCATGTTATCACGACGCTGTGCTACACTTAAACATCGGCGATCAGGGAAAAAAAATTACTTTGGATTTTACAGATTTACAACATTTGCAAATGCCAATGGCCTTATATTTGGCCATTGGCATGCTTACTCAACTAGATGCATCCTTTATTTGGAGCTGTCATAGCTCCGTTTAGCTATTTGCAGAACGGTACTCCGTTACCAATGGAGTACATTTCTGCAGATAACACTACTCTTACACGGACAGGTTAGTGGTTCCTGGATCGCAAATTTACCTCATTTGCATAGCTTTCAGCAGCAAATGATGTAATTTGCATACCATAACACTGTCTGTGCAAGAGTAGCTTTAGAAGCTCTCATGCACTCCCCTGCCGGCTATTGCTGAATCGCTCGGCAGACATATTGCCTGTCTGCCATCTTACACTGTTCTTACACTCTGTGCAAGCCTTTGTAAATCCGGCCCACTATTGCACTAAAGGCTTTGTTTTCTAGATACACAGTCCTGTATGACATCTGGCCACAGTGTGCAAGTATGGGATTCAAGATACTTTTTTGCAATCATAAAGTGACTTCTAGACTGCAGTTCTGTCTACAGACTAAATTAGTGGTGATGGTGAAACAGACCATCACATCCCTCAGTATTAAATCATAGACCATTATCACTGATTGTTATTTTTAACAAACACTTAGCTTTATTTGAATACAGGAACAGGTTCATAGGTAAACACTAGGCAAGCAGTCTGTAGACTACTACATGTCTAGCCAATAAGTAGACACTAACCAAATATGAGACTCAAACCCTGTACATTATTTCTTTAAGATAAATCATCATAACCATTATGCCAGCATTGAGCACATTTTGAGTACAATAGGTTGATAGGTCCATAGGGAAGTACTAGGCTAGCTGCCTCTGTGGGCTGTTTTAAGCCTAGCCAATTTCCTCAAAGGTGAGAATCAAACCCTATCCACTGTGGTAAAATTAACTGAATAGTCAGATTTTTGTTTGTGCTTAGCATAGAGTTACTCTGCTTCCATTGACTTGGGTTGTAGATAAAAAAGAATTCTTAAATAAGCCTACTTACCCAAGAAGTAAACAATCATAAATATACTGCATGTCAAAGAGTCAGGGCTAGCCTTTGGCCAACTGGTGCCCTAGGCAAAAGGACTCCATAGTGCCCCCACCACCACCTGGTGCCCCCATCCTGGTCTACCTACACCATTCAGATTACTTTTTTCTTCCTTTTTCTCATAGCTCATCTTGCTCTTCATTTTTTTCCTGTGTTCATTCACCATATTTTAAAGAAACTATTTGTTTACTACAGAAAATATAAAAAAATAAATACTGGAAACATGTCTCTGGTAGAGCAGCACCCTAGGCGGCCTCCTAGTTGGCCTATGCCTAAGGCCAGCTATGCAAAGAGTATAAAAAATGCATGTAAACTGGTTTCTCGAGTGTAACACTTCTATGCAAACCATCTACAGTAAACAAATAATACATATTTGTGTAGCAGGCCAGGAACATGCTTCAATCATCACATAGGAAGCTCGTATGTCTATACTAAACATATAAGACTGCAGTGCAGTATTATGACTGCACTGCCCTGCAGTGCAGTATTATGACTGCAGCTACCTTATTATTATTGCAGCTACCTTGGTGTTGTTGGCTATATCCTGAGGAAAAGCACTCCTTTTACAAGATACACTGACATGCTTCTTTCTTTCCTTCAGGCGTGTGCAGTGCACCTGCCTACACAGCAGGGGATGGGGGGCTACACTTAAAATAAGCACAAAAAAGCAAGATGTCTCTCTCTCTCTCTCTCTCTCTCCTTCTCTTTTCCAAATAACATTCAATTGAAATAGGATGTTTCTTATTTTGGAAAGAAATATTGGAAATCTAAGTTTAACTCTACATTTTCATGGCCAAGACTGTAAACTTATTAACCACACAAACACAAAAAGGGATTGCTACCTCTGCGATTCTCCATTTTATACCTTTCAGCTGGTTCTACCTACCTACCCATGAGTCCTTGAAGTAACTCTTCCTCTTCTTACTTGAAAACTCATCCTTTATATTAACTGTGTTGTTTTAACCCTTTCAGCTACCGTTCAGATCATATGCTTTTGTCCTTTGAATATAAAAAAAAATATATCTAAAGTATCTGCAGATGTTTAATTTAATTTCTACACCACATATATATTTACAGTGGTTTATCCAGAAAAATCAGTTTGTTTTGCCTCTCTAATGCTAATAATTTAGATGCATTAAAATGAAGCCCGGTATAATTGTTCCGACTATGTAACAAAGTAAGGTAAATGTATAGGATTTGGCTAATGTAAGTTAGTGGAAATATAACATTGTCTGTAAAAATATTGTTTTCTTTTGGTGCATTTTAATTGTTAATACATTTGATAGCAATACACATTTTCAACAGTTGCATGAGACTCATGACTATGAAACTTGGAAGGATTCCCTTGTGCTTTACTCATGCATGTTTATTGCCATTTAAAATTTACAATAAATACCATTAGGATGATTAATAAGGTGAGGAAAAGGAAACTATTGGCATGTGCACTTGTGGTATATTCACTATAAACAGTGCCAAATAACTTTTCTGTGCCAATCTATTTAATATTTATAAAATGTTATTTGGAGCATAACAATACATCTCATACAACTTCACAACTACAATACTAATTAAATTACAGATGGTAAAACTATGTTTAGATTCCAGTGAATTATTATGGAAAAATATTATAGTAGTTGCTAAGGAAGGGAATGGGATGATAATTATCAACTGAGAATTCTTAAATGGTATGAACTTAAAGGAAGTAGCCACAGACTTTCAAGGAGGTTTGTCCCACACTTATTGAAATATGCTTCAAAATTAAGAAAATAATTGTCAAAGTAAGGATTTACTGTACATACCTCACTTTTTAGGCTACAGGAACATTGGTATTCATTTTCAGAGAAGCAATGACTTTCTATATCTCTGAAGGAAATCTGTGGAAATTTATAATATGAATATACATTGATCACTTAAATATGATACATGTAGGGAAATATAAGTACTATATGGATATTAAAACTCTTTAAATATGGTTTCTTGGATGGTTCTGTTTAATACTGTGCTAACACTGTCATTATTTCATTTTTAATCATAATGTACTTAATATGAAAGGGCTTGTCTAATGGCTGATATTTTTGGTTATCATTTGTGCAATAATATATAATTTAAATATTTTTGATTCCACTTCCAGTGCACACTGCTAAAGAGCTAATAATAGTAATGCTGCTATTTGAATGGCATAGCCTTGGAATTTCTGTCACCCTCCTAATATTTAGCAGAAATACTTTTCACTATTCTGCTACATTTGAATAGCTGTATCCCATGACTGACAGTTTAGCAAACTTAGTCAATTACTTGAAATAAACTCTCCTCTTTATATCTATCTATATAAATGTATTATATATATATATATATATATATATATATATATATATATATATATATATATTTAAATCACCATATTACAATTTCACACAAATATTCCCTAAACTTTATAAAATTTCCTGCATACTTTATCCTGGGATTGAAAAGTCCAAGAACAGGGTAAAGGAGCAGAAGAGGATGCAGGAGCATTATTTCAAATGTTGAAACTAAAAACAAAGAAGGGAAGGCTTTGAGTTAACATTTCACGAACCTAGATTTATAACACCCGTACTGCACATCATTCAGAGAAGACTTTCCTATCCTGTCAAAACTACTTGTGAAAAATAATGGCTGAGCAAATGTTAGATTTTATTTATAAAGGTACCTTAGTTTCTAATCAATAGCACAGCTACTGGAACTGCTACATTGACAAGATCACAATGAAATCTTACTGTCACCATTTCACAGAAATGGAAAAAGGTATGCCTCTTACAAATATTGTTTTCTTGAACATCTCAGGGCTTTGGCTCAGTTAGCCATGACCTTTTGCTCTTAGCCATGATGTCTTTCTTCAAACATTCTGTTATTTAATATTTATTAAGATCTTTCCTTATAAGTCCATGACTACCTTGATAAATGCTTTGCTATGGTCAAAGTTCATAACTATACTTTTTTACAGTATTCAGACAGCCTGTACAACAAACTGTGCTGTTTACTGTCTTTATCCAATGTCCTCTTCCTTGCCATACACAGCCTTCCTAATCATCTCTCTGCTGATGGCCTTGAAAGTTTACTTTCACCTCCTGTTAAATGTACACAGAAGGACCTTAAGGAAGCTATGTGTTAACAAGTTATGATAGACTGGACTCCTAGATAAGCTTTTGAACTGTTCTTATCTAGCAGGATTTGTTATTAAAGCAGATCTCTTATAAAGAATGTTCTTTATCAAAAAAGAAAAATCTAAGGATGTGGTGAGCAGATCTTTTTATTCATTGAACAGCATAATGTATTCAAGAACAAAATCTTGTGTCACTTAAAACTGTGCTACAAGATCAGCTGAAAGGTTTTGAGGTCCACTCTGTTATTGTCAAAGCCATTCTCAATGTTCATTTGTAAAGCACTCCTATCTCTTTTCTTTGGCACTTGAAACACCTTCCCTTTCTACAAATGCTGGTATAAAAGCATGTATGCTTAAATTGCTCTTCCTTTAACTGGCTCCCCATAAAAGAATCATTATTTTAGTCAAGTGACACTGATCTTCTATCTAAACTTTTCATTGTTGTCATCCCATATTCAAATATGAAAAGTAAGCTATTACTTCATTTTTTTAAATGTATTTCTTGGCTCTGAGCCTTGACTTACACCCTGTACATCTCTCATTAAATGAAATAATGGCTTCCATTAATGGAGAAGGGCCAATGATTAAGAAAGTGTACAACTTCTCCTTTACACAAATCACAGTAAATGGCTAAGGAATGGGAATGCTATGGGTGCAACACAGGAACATCACTCACTCTGGCAGATGGGTTAGCATAATTGGTGGGTGAGTTGGCATAATGGTTAAGACATTTACCTCACAGACACATGATGCAGGGTTTAAGTCTCACATATGAGGGAAATTGGCTAGGCTTAAAATGGCCTACAAGGGCAGCTAGCCTATAAATTAATGCACACAATGAAGCTCTTCAACCAACTGTGCCCTTCCAGAGAGTCAATGTTTACTGTGAGGTTTCACCATCTTGCCAAAGATTTATTTCTAGCATTCACACTATCAGACAAATCTACTTTCATCAGTTGTATAGCTGCAAATAACTTTAGTGCTAATCAGCTATTTACAGTGACAGCATGTCATGTGGTATACCCTTATAAATATAAAAATCAGTTGGAGTACACACCTCACGAAAGTAATATCTCTCTCTCTGTATATATACATATATATATATAAATATATATATATATATATATATATATATATATATATATATATATATATATATATACTAACATGTTTGTTTTAATTCACCTTTACCACACTGAGCATTTTTTGGTTTAATGTATGTTTATTTATTTTATTTTATTTATTTATTATTTATTTTTCCAGCCTCTATATGCTATTTAAGTAAACCTAATGATGTAACACTTATCACCCAGAGAGATGAAAACAGGCAAATCCTCATCTCCTGTCTTATCCCAGCTGACCCTTTGATGTACTCGAAGTGCAAATGGTTTCATCATTTGTCAGTAATAAGTTCACTGCCACTCAGGTCCAGAGTTCAGTCCTGACCTTCAATCTCTTCTAAGTGCAGTCTAAATGATCTCACTGTATCTGAACCCTTTGGTTTCCTTTCATATCCCAAAAACATGCAGGTTTATTCACTGTGTTAGTTCTGCTTAATTTTCTCTCTGCCTGTTTGTCTATCTCTATTACATTTGTTAACCAAGTAAGTGCCATGATTCACAGATCTTTGTAAGGCATGACTCAGTTCAATAGACATTAGAAATTAAAACTTACAGTACAATAATTTTTTTATACAAACAGTCAAAGTTACAAAGAAAGTACAAAGATTAAATCATCTGATATGTAAAATGCATATATTTACATATAGATCTACTAGTATATAGCAGATATGCTTGACCCATTGTATTAAAGTCTTCGACTTTTGTTACCTAAGTGGCTTTGCTTTTTCAAGACTTATCTTGCAACACATCTGAAGGAGGGTGTGGTAAGTAGACACTCTTCCTTTAGAACTAGGTGTGGCTACAATAAAGTTAGAAAGGTAGCTAGGCAGAGAGAAGAAATCAGTACATAGTGACTTTTGCAAAGAAAAGGTTGTAAAATATGAAGCTTGCCAAAATTAACAAAGAATCTTTGCTATGTCCAGGAGTGATTGCTGGAGTACCTGCAAAGTGGGCTTACCTGTAACTTAGAGAGAGAGAGTGAGGCTGTTTTAGGATGACTGTTTTTGCTTAATAGAGGAAGGAAGGTACTCCATCTTCCAATGTTTAGTTATATCTATATCTATTTCTATATCTATATCTATATCTAACTCTCTCTCTCTCTCTCTATATATATATATATATATATATATATATATATATAATATACCTGTATTTATATCTATATCTATATCTATATTGACACCTATATCTCTGTCTATGCAGCATGTTCTACTTTATTGCATAGATGTCTGGAATGGCTTCTCATCATACATCAGGAGCAGCCCCTGTCCAAGGGAGATCAGGGAACTATGAAAATATCACCTCAATTTCAGGAAAATGCACCATAAAAAATTTTTCTTCTTAGCTAGAACATGTCCCTTCTTAGCTATTTTCATGAACTTTTACTTCCAGTTACCTTTTGGTATATGTTCTCTTTGAGAATAATCTCATTTAGAAACTGCCACTGGTAATGTAAATATATGTTTGCATATGCATACAAGCATATGTGCAAAGTATTTATGCATATTTATGCACATATCTGTAAAATATAACTACGCTTAAGTGTCTGAACAAAGATACATGCACACACATTCTCTGTCGCTCTATCTCTCATACGGGTCTATGTTTACTCATCGCAAGTTCTTTCCTCGAACTTGTGATGAGTGAAAACAACAGATCTAATGTTTATTAACTGAACATTCCCTTCAACAAAAGTGTGAGATGGGGAAAGAAACTAGTTGGCCAACATTTCCCGGTCTCACAAACCTGCAGTATTTCAAATCCACACAGGTGGGGGGGGGCTGCACCCCCCCCAACTATATATTCCAACTCCAAGGTCACACTACAGTGGGGAAAGGGGAAAGTAGTTATTTTCCCTTTTATTCACTGTAGTATGACCTCAGAGTTGGTATATATAGTTGGGGGGATGGGGCAAAGCCTCCCACTTTGGTGGATGTAGAGCATGCAGCCCCCCACCTGGGTGGGCTCGAAATACTGTGGCATGTAGGATGAGGAAATGTTGGCCAACTAGTTACTTTCCCCGTCTCACACTTTTGCTGAAGGGAATGTTCGATTAATAAACATTTGGGGTCTAGTGTTTGCTCATTGGAGGTTTAAGGAAAGAACCTTCGATAAGTAAACATAGAACCCTCTCACACACACACACACACACACACACACACACACACACACACACACACACACACACACACACACACAGACACACATGCACACACACACATATATACCTCTATACCATCTACCTATCTATCTTTGTTATGTATGTGGTATGTGTGTGTATTTATTAAGCTTCCTGATTTGAAATGGTGTCAGAGAATAGAGATAAATTCTGCTAGAATTGAAAAAAATATATTTTCAGGCAGGAAGCTTTATGTTTGGAACTACAGAAATAAAGTTTGCAGTAGAAGTTTGGCTCAAGCGCACTTCCTTAGGAATTATTTCACTAGAAGGAAATATGATTGGAAACTTGAATCTTTAAATCAAGACATTTGGTTTATTCCTCACAGCAAGATTAACTTAAAAACAGAACATTTTGCTGGCTAGGAAGAAATGTATGTATGCAGCTATTTTACTTTTCATGAACAGAAAAACAGCAAATAGCAACACAAACAAATTCATGAACTATTGGCAGCTCTGAGAGAAATGCCATATGCTAGACTTTGTTCTGTGGAGAGCACAATATCCTACAGAGGCTATAGATGCTTATATTATTTTATTTTATTTTACATTTGTTAGCCAGGTAATGTCCGACTGGGCAAGAAGCCTGTTTTCAGCAGAGACCTGGGGAGAAAAGCTCCCAATCAGTGATTACAAAAATTAAGATAAAAAGAAAAAAACAAACACAATATACACTTTGTACAATTAAATAAAGTTAACAAGTAATTGAATAAAAACATTGATGAAAAAAAACATGGTACAAATATGAAATAATATGA
Organism: Protopterus annectens; assembly: GCF_019279795.1. Lineage (NCBI taxonomy): Eukaryota > Metazoa > Chordata > Ceratodontiformes > Protopteridae > Protopterus > Protopterus annectens. Next base: position 422,832,776 of record NC_056735.1, read on the forward strand.
AATATCAAAAATATGAAATAATCAAGTTCAAATTACACAGTTAATAAAATAAGATTTTTTTGTAGGATTGACCAGTGATGTAATTAACAGGATACTGATTCAAAGCATAAGAGCAAGGAAAAAATAAAAGTAGAATATAACAGAGTGCGCAGAGTAAAGATAGCTTAGCTAGAGGAAGTGCAAGAATATAACTAGTGGTTTGAATATTATTCTAGTAGGTGCTGTTTGAAGTTATGCTTATCAGGACAGGATAGAATTTGCTGTGGGAGTGATTTCCAAGGGTTAGATACTGAATGGTTATATAGTGAGTTACCATGAAAGTTATGAGATTTACTAATATTGAATAGTAATTTTTCAGCTGACAGAAGTGAGGTTAGATTAGTATAGGGTTGAACAAGGTCAGATAGGGCTGGACAGTGATCAGGGTTATGGATAACAGAGTGTGCAACAATTAACTGATTAAGAGTGAGTAAGTGAGGTTCTATTACTGAGCTGAAGAAGCGAGGTAAGGACTGTCAGTCTGGTGAGCTGCGTTATTCATTAAAATGAGACAGAATAAGATGAGATATAATAAATGATGAAACAAGAGACAAGCTTTTTGAGGCAACTGACCTGACCTTATTTAAAGTCACTAATGTGTGGAGATCAAGTGAAATTACTGGTATAAAGGGAAAAGAATTAACTGATGAAAAGAGTGTATGTAGGTAAAATATCAGTCAAATAAGATAACAATGACAAATAAAGGCAAAATGTTTATGAAAGTAGTAAAAGGGAGCTGTTGGAGGATTCCAGATGGAATCCAGATAATGATAGTACAAATTTAACTCAGTCTTAAAGTAGGCATGGTTATAACAGTAAACAGGAAAATATGCCCCATATTTAATAATGCTTACGGATTAGGTTCTATTAAAGGACATTTCTCAAAAATGTGTAAATGGAAAAATAAATACTTTTAAAGAATGTGAATGTTTTTGAAGATAAATGTGAAGATGAAGTATTTGCAGGTTCTATAAAAGTAAAAAAGTGTAGATACTGTAAAATCTAAAAGATGCAACTGATCCTTTGAAAACTAAGAAGAAGTAGACCATCAGCAAGAAATGATGAGCATCAATGGACAGGATGTGCTACTTAAAACTGAATAAGACTTGACTGACATTAACTCATAAAATGAATGCTTGATATTGTTAAAGAGGTCAATAGGAAGGTAGGTAGGTAGATAAACAGATAGACAGACAGACATTCAAATAACTAAATAATAAATTAAATAAATAAATATGCTTTAGATAAAACTAAATCTCGCTACATTACAACAATGACAAGCAAAATAAAACTAAGATTCTCTTTTTCATGCCACGTCCTTCCATGTAGATCAGGGTAGAAGTGGGTAGGGCTATTGCCCTACACTTTTGCTATGACAAAGCTGCACAATAATGAGAACAGGAAATCTCCCTTCTCCACTATCCTCTGATCTCAAAGTTGCTATAATAAATTAGTAGAACTATGTGGTTCCTTTCTCCCATGTTGGGTACAGAGTGGATTGCTCCCTGTGAAACATAGATTCATATATTTGTTTGTCATCTTTAATTTGTTTAGCTATAAAAGAGAGTTTTGTGAGACCTATGCATTTGGTTCTCTGGTTCAATTCTCGGCTTGAGTGCCTTCTGTGCAGAGTCTTCATGCTCTCCCTGCGTTCACGTGGGTTTCCTCCGACATTTCAAAGACATGCATCTGGAGCATTTCTTCCCAGGCCTCCACTGAAAATAGGCTCTGTCCTAGTCGGACTTTCTCAGTCAACAAATGTTAAATAAATAAAAATAAATTTTGATGTGACTTTGATGTACCATACATTAGATACGCTCATTATAACAAAGTGTTATTTGGTCAAGTCAAATTAGAAGACTTGTCAGGAATGCTGCAGTCCTGTTAAGCTTTCTGTTGTTAATGGATATGAAATGACAAGAACCTGTAGTGTAACTTTAGCATTCCTTATGGCCTTGCAGCAGTGTATCAGGCCTAGTCTTTAATATGTGATATTTACTTTGGCAGTGGTTGATACACTGTAGCCTTGGTGCTTGCAAACTCAGCAGTCACAGTAAACAACATATGATTACACAGGTTTGATGCTTCTTATGTTAGCTCAATTAAATTATGTGACAAAGAGCATCTCTTCATATTACCTATTTCTTATAGCAAAGCTTCTTAAAGCTAGTTATCTCAACAGTTCCACATATTATTGCTCAAACATCACATAGCACAATGCAGTATTTGTATCATAGGACCAGTAAAAGACATAGGTGCTGTATATCTTGTAGTCCATATAATACAAGGTCCTAAGACACTGCTTAGATGGTTCATTTTTTGTAAGTAAAGAATGACAAAAAGACATTTTTAGTCTTGTAATAGGAATTATTCACTCCTATTCAAGCAGTGTGAATATTATATGCTTAACTGTTTCTTTCAGCTTTGCTACTTCATTTCTGTTGTAATGTAATGTAATGCTGTTTTTATATTCAATTATTTTTTCATGCTATAGAATCTGTTCCAAGTATGGTCAGGAGAGTTTGCATGTCATACAATGTCTGGTTTAGAGCACACACAAATGCAGTGATGCAAATGTGTTGAGATGATAAATAACAGAGCTGTACCCTGAACTGCATATTGAGTTACGTATGTGAAAATGAATTTTTGAATATTAGCTGCCCTCTGAATGCATTCCATCCCACATAGTAAAACCCTAGCAATGTTCAGCACCCTGTTCATTTTGGGATCTTTGGAAGCATGCAGGACTTGATGGCGCCCCTCCTTTACATTTACATTTACATTGACATAACATCTCAGTAAAATATTTTCTGCCACATCAATGGATAGCTCCTATTATTTCACCATCCTCAGGAATGCGAGTTGTTAAAGGTGACTGGGGATTAACTGTTACTTTCTATCCTGGAATTAGTAGGGCTAACATTGATAGCACAATGTCTAGAAGTTTATGTGCTCTGAATGATAATGCATACATTAAAGAATTCTATTGACAGATGGCACTGCAAGGCTTTATGTCAGGTAATATAAGAGATGTTTCAGAAGTAGTTTGCCTTAAATGGTGAATTCACGCTCCATGTTTACTTGCACTAGTTACTTGTATGAAACAGAGCAGAATTGACAAGTCAGTTCCTGCTTACAGTCCATACTATACACAGTTTACATGATAACTGCATTTCTTTTCTGTTTTATAAAAATATATTTTTTGCATGTATCATGACATTACTTGAATCCCTCACCTTGCAGTCAGCATCGTCAATCACCATATTGGTATTTTAGTTGTGACAGAATGCCATGCAGTTCACCATATTACGATTAATTATGTTACAATGTTTTCATCCTTCAGCAATATGCTTTACAGTTTTTAACTTATATTTATTGATTACAACCAGCTTCTGTTATAATGTTGTCTCATTAGAACTTTGCAAATCAATTACCAAGGCAGAAAAGAAATATGTCCTATCGTATCACCAAAAAACAACATATGGGTGATATTTGTGACTAAATTTTAATGCTAATTTAAACTACAAGATATTGTATCACCTCCATTATTTATTAAAAAATACATTATCTAATGGAATATGCCAAAATGTAGTGGAATCCTACACAGTCCAATGTTTTATTGCAACATTTTATACACCTTTTTACTTATTTTTGACCTTGAAATTTGAGATAGCATTTACTACCTTGCAGACCTAACTTACTAGTATAATTTAGAGAGCTTAAGAACTGCAGGGGTAGTAGGTTGGCACAGCCTGAGTTCATAACTTGAACTGTTTCTGGTGTATTTATTGGTTGTCTATTAGCAGAATGAGAGTGAAATCACGATTTAACTGCTTGTCGTACCTTGGTACTTAAGAAGGGCAAAACAGAATAGACATTGAACTGTCTACTATGGTTCACAATGAACAAAATAATTGTCAGGTTATTAAAGCAATCCATTTCATTGATCGTCTAACTGAAATAATGTCTTACAATAAGGAATAACATCAGGTTTACTATGAGTGGAATACTACACGATCTGTAGCTGATTAAGGCATCCCAGCATGAAAACAGCATTAACTCTACTCAACACAGGTTGATTCAAATAGTGTAGTTTCATAGCTCTATTACTAAATACTAGCCTGTCAAGCCTGAAGCCATGCTAAACCTAGCTAGAAATCCCATTATCAAGTATTACCTCTTGCCTCTGGGAGGAATGCACAAGACAGACCCATGGAAAACATTTAGTTCTCAAGGTTAATCTTAAAAGTACTTTGTTTAACATGTGGAGGTTGTCTATTCTAGAGACTAGGGATGCAATAGAATAAGAAACCACCACCCCAACATGCCCCATTTATTTATTGATACAGATTAATGTCTTCTGTATGGGTACTTGAAGAGCTAATTATTTTGAAAAGATATAATAGGTAAAAAAGCATTGGGTCTTTCATTGTTTGAAAAGGTAAACATAGTTTACCACTAAGAAGTCTGTAGGACACAGAATCCATGAAGATTGTACCTAGATTTTCTGGCTAAATGAGGAACTTGAGGCCCTCTGACTTTTTTTATTGGGAATATTTGAGGTCCCTCAAGTTGAAAAATATATTTTACTAGGTACATACTAAAATGATTTCCTTTATTAACTGGACCAGATAGAAGGATTTCCTAACAACACTGACAACATGATGGTCAAAGTAATGGGAGGTATCTGTAAATGTGCCTAGCTGTCTAATGACAGTATCAGTGTTGAGGAGGGTCTAATCTACATGACTCTCTGCAGCTGCTCAGCAATGCCACTGTTAACCAACACTGTATCTTGACATGTCCCATGGCCATGTCATGAACAGCATGCGCTAGTGTTGTTAGGTGGCACTGTTGTGTAGTTATAGCCTTAATGTAGTCAGCAAACATCCACTCCATATCTGCCAAATGTTTAACATTGCATATCTCAACACCATCATGCACAATGCCCAAGAAAATGTAACATATCAATTAGGGCAGCATTGTTTTTAGCAGAGGATGCCATGATTCACCTCCACAGGTATAATGTATTGCATCAATGTATCTACAGGTAAAGACAGAGCACGTATTCAAGGCATGTCTTCTTCCCCATGGTTATCACTGTGCTCATCCCACCCCCCTCATTCCAAGCAGTTACTGGGCTTTCAACTGCTCTTGTCAGCATGGAAACATTAACAGGTGAGAGAATGTCCTACAGATTTCTCCCCTCTAGAAACACTGGTTACAGAGTCCTGATGCCACCCTGTATCCACCAAACCATGCAGCTAGAAACCATGGATGTTACATAGCCATCAGTTAAGGTGCTACTGTGATCAGTGAAAGGTGCTACTGTGTCCATGAGTCCTGTGTCGTTTGTGTCCTTTGTCATACCCGTGTTGTTGCTTGTGTCATCACAGAGCTTTGCCACCACTAGTGGCACATGTAGAAATGTACAGACACCTGTCTGCCTATTATGTCTTGGGCAATCTGTATGTTAAGTATCAGTAGCGATCATAAATTTTTCCTGCACCTGTGATAAAGATGCTGTAAGGTAAATATGTATTTCTGAGATTATACGTCTAAGAACATCTGCATCACGAACATAACCATACATCATGTTACTGCAATACCAACTTAATGGACTGCACACCTAGTGAACAACAACAAACAGCCCTGCAAAGCTTGCATGATTTTTGTATCATTAGTGTAAACCTGACATACATCATGAAGAGAGATCATGCAATTGTTACATGACAGGTATGTGTATGCAACATATCTCACCTGGTACTGCTGCAACTGTAACATTTTTTGTTGATTTCTGACATGACTGTATATTATGAGGACATAGATATGTAAACAATCATAGGCAAGATGGGATATGAATGTTAGATTATAAAAGCAGCATCAACCACAATCCTACTGCCACGTATTTTTGGAGTGGACTATTGGCCAAATAAGGACATAAGAAATTTTTCTGTGTCTATCAACAGTCATGGCAGAGTACCCTTAACTGAAGCATGCTTTATGTCTCTGGTCTGCTAAGCTAGTTGCTTAGTATAGAGGGATAAATCTGTGACTATGGCCCAGCCAACCCAGGTTCAATTAATAGGTCATGCATCTGAGGCTCTGGCTGGGAAGGATGGGCATACCTATCTGTAGTGGAAAATGTTCATCTCAGTGCTCCATGAAGACGGGAGTAGCCATTGGATGATTCCGGGATTATTGTATGAGAGAGGGATGAGCAAGAGGGCAGGTTATAATATAAAAAAATGTCCCTTATCTTTCTGTAAGCAGTTGCTAGTGATCATCTCGAGGACACCTTTGGGTGCCACACCAGCCCCAGCCTGAAAAATACTGAGATACTGAGTTAGAGCCCAGACAGTATGAAAAAAGGGTGGGAGAAAAAAAATGAAAAAAAAACCACTATGATCTGCCATGATGCCGAGTCATAAAAGGCCTGTGACTAGATGATGGAAGGCTTACATTATGCACCCACGGTCTCCAGCAAAGCTCACCCAACAGGCAATGACTTGGAACAAATGGTCTGTGAGACCACATCCTAAGTCAGCTCAGTGAGGCATGCCATACACTGTATTGCCTCAATGACTAAACCATTTTTAGCCACCATGAAGTTATCCTATCGCAGTCTGACTGCTGCCATAACCTGTAGTTGATATGGGATCGTTTTTATTTATATATATATATATATATATATATATATATATATATATATATATATATTTTTTTTAAATATATGTGTATATATCTATATATCTATATATATATATATATATATATATATATATATATATATATATAGATTCACTTTATAACCTTGAAATACTGAAATATCAAATTTCAGTATCTCGAGACTATAAAACCGAATCCACAAAACACAGACACAAAAAAAAGCGAAATTCACAACACCGAAAACACCGCACACACTATACCACACATACACCACAACACCCACACCACAACATAAACAAACAAAACTACACACATACACAACTCATACACACATAAGCAGGGGGCAAGCCCCCCTGCACCTCCCATGTGGGGGCTGCGCCCCGCACACCCCCCTACTTATATATACTAACTCCGAGATCGCACAAACACAAAACAAAAGCCAACTCACACATGCACATTCTCCCACCCCTCACACTCACATCAAACACATCAGCACACTCACACACACTCTAACTCCCACTCAAAACCCTTAGAAAACACTTACCTGACATAACACCTACATCCACACACGGCACCACGCATCATCAAAACACAATCCCGGACATTATGCAGAGTAAGGTCATAACCGCAAGTTCGTGATTATGACCTTTCGCTATTTTTAACATTCGACTTTATAGTCTCGAGATACTGAAATTCGACATTTCAGTAATTCGATGTTATAAAGTGTTTCTATGTGTATATATATATAATATATATAGTGGCTCATTTTCAGCAGATACCCAAGGAGAAAAGCTCCACAGTAAGATACAATGATATGTTAGCCACTTCACTCATCCACCATGACCTGTCCTTTTCTTTATGGCCTAAGTTCTATCTCTCCCTTTAAGTCCATCTGTCTCTCTACAATCACCTCTTGACCTTACAAGTATGCATAAATGTCTTGTAATTTCCAGTCATGTAATTGCCTGTTTGCTTGAATAAGTAAAATTCTTTAAAATTTATGTTTACTTAAATGTTATTACCTAATCATGGTAAGCTAACATATTATTGTTATCTCACTGTGGAGATTTTCTTCCTGGGTCTCTGCTGAAAATGAGCCACTAGCTCAGTCAGACCAACCCGGTCAACAAATGTAAAATAAATAAATAAATATATATATATATATATATATATATATATATATATATATATATATATATATATACTTATCAGATGATTATCACATGTAATCATTTATACAAGAGAATACAGACTGCTCACACCATAGGCATGCCTAGCATTGCTGTCTATTGACACAGGCAGCTTTTCTCCCTGGGCCTCCGCTGAAAAAGGGCTCTTTAGCTCAGTTGGACAATCCCAGTCAACAAATGTAAAATAAAAATGTAAAATAAATATATATATATATATATATATATATATATATATATATATATATATATATCAATCAAACATTCATTTGCCTGACAGTTCATTTGACTTGACAGACATTTTAGGCAGCCCAATTGCCTGACAGATCATTTTCCCGACAGTTCATTTACCTGACCGTTCATTTGCCCGACAATTAGAAAAAGGCAAATAAAAGGTATATGTCCTTTTCCCCACAGTAGTGCAATCCTGAAGTTAGGATATATAGTTAGGAGGGGTGTGGGGGACACAGCCCCCCACATTGTTGGGTGTGGTGGGTGAAGCCCTCCCACCTAATTTGGTTTTATATTGTCCACTTTGGTGTTTTATTGTTCACTAAAACCAAAGTAGGTGGGGGGCCATGCTCTCCCCCCCTTACTATATATTCTAACTCCAGGATCACACTACTGTGGGAAAAAGGACATATACCTTTTATTTACCTTTTTCTAATTGCCGGGCAAATGAACTGTCGGGCAAATGAACTGTCAGGCAATTAGGCTGCCTGAAATTTCTTTTGGGCAAATGAACTTTAGGTCAAATGAAGGTGACCCATATCTATCTATATATATATATATATATATATATATCTATATCTATATATATATATATATATCTATATCTATATATATATATATATATATATCTATATCTACATATATATATACACACACACGTGTGTGTGTGTGTGTGTGTGTGTGTGTGTGTGTGTGTGTGTGTGTGTGTGTGTGTGTGTGTGTGTCTGTGTGTGTGTGTGTGTGTGTGTGTGCATGTGTGTTATTATACTTCACTACTTCGCCGACTCGCTAAATTGGTCATGAACTGTGACCAGATTAAGTTGAACCATAGAACCATAAAACCTAATGGCAAATTTTCTTGCAACTCCAAAGGGGTTGTTTATGCTGCCCTGTGTCAGCATTGCAATATGTTCTATATTGGGAAAACTAAAATAAAGTTAAGGGACAGAATTTATGAGCACCATAGGGACATAAAAAACGGTAATAAAAACAATGCCTTGTATAAGCACATAGAAAAATATTCAACACACGTTTTTTTATTTCTGTTGTTGAAGGGGTCAAAATAGATCCTAGAGGGGGTCCCTGGGAAGATTATTTAGAATTCAGGGAATTATGTTGGTAAATTAAGTTGAATGCCTGTGCCCCCCAGGTCTCAATGACAACATTAGTATTAGCAGCCTTTTAAGGCTGTGTTCTTATGTTATATAGTTTTTATTAGTTTTTATATGTTTGAGCTGTATGTTATGGCTTCTGTTTGTTGAAATGTTACTAGAACATTTCTGTTACTTTTTAGGTAACAGTGTTTTTTGCTGTTTTACTTTAAAATTTGTCCATGAATTTAAGTGTGATATGTTAGATAGAGAAAGTCTGTTCATAATTAATGTTGTAAGTTTCATTGGCTTATTATGTCACGTGTTCTCCCAGGTTTTAGTATACTTAAGAAGAGTGTATTAAGTTTTGTTGTATTCTGATGAAGTCTTTGGTTACAACATGACGAAAGCGCTCAATAAAAGTTTTTTTTCATTATCCTGGTGGAGTTCTTGTGATACTGTGTTCTAGGCTTGCTCATTCTTTGGTGGTATTAGTCTTCTTCATTTTGGTTCCTGCTTACACAGGATGTTTGGCAGATGAGAGTTGATAATATGACAATGCTCCATTTTCAGCTCAAATGTATATCTCATGGCCTCAATAACACATGCACAAAGTGCCGTGAAGCCTGTTAGTACGATTGTCATGCTCTCACTGCCTGTTCTAGGATTCACATCATAGGTGTCAGAGCACTGTTTTGTTTTATATCAGTTTTTGTGGAAACTATCTGTCCTGGTTTCTTTTGACTGACACATTACTTACATGTCACAATCTGTATATATATCAGTGTTGTAACACCGTTCTCAGGCTGTGAGGTGATAATTTGTCTTTACAGGTGAGCAGCACACTGCAGTTGCACCATACTGTGTACTGTAGGGACCGCCCTTGCTTATTCCACTTTTGTGAATTGTTTGTTACAGGAGGCAGGTTACAGAAGTATGACATGGCCACTGTGTGTTACATGCTGTACAGACTTGAAAAAGAGTGGTGTATCATAATGTTCATGGGTCTATTTTTGATGTAATTGTTCTGTTGTCTATCTATGAGTATGAGTCAGTATTAGATGGTATGTGCATTTATTTTTTGTGGGTGATCAAGAGAGGTTAATATTCAGATCCACCTACAGAATACACTTTCATTATCTTGGATTTCAGAGCATCGTGTTGCATGTAAGTTTACAATATCATGTGTAGGCAGGATGTGGTATGTAGTACGGGTTAACCTTTGCTATGTGCATGTCATTCTTTACAGAGATTTCACCAGAGACAGTGCATCAGGAGAAATCAAGGGCCTCAAAGGTAGAGGACATATCCCTTAACGAGAATGAAATGTACGAGTGTACAAGGGGTAGTTACTGTAATGGAATCCATGACATCCATTTTTAGTATGGCCAAGGAGTTGTGCGGTATTTTGTATGCTACAGAATGTCTTTCATAGTATTACAGCACCTGGACTGTGCCAGATATCTGACACTTGGTATGCATCTCTAGGTTCTAGAGACTTGCACTCCCTGTGGATTAGCATATTAACATCTGGCACAGGTAAACATGCCTGTGGTCTATTGTTTACCTACCCCTGTGGTGCCCTACTACCACTGCAATACCACTAGCTGTCCCAGGACCTATTTTCAATGGATATACATACTTTTGTTCTGGCTGTATGAATGCCTGTTGTGTTTTTAGTGTGTTATGTATGGTACTGTTGCTGTGCCTATGTACATACTGTGTTTTATGACAACCATTACATGGTTGGTAGGGGGGGGTGCTTGTACTTGTTCAGTTGTCTTTGGATCCAGCTGAGGTGGGTACACCTGACACCACATTGCACATACATTTCTTGTTTGCCTTTCTGTGCTGGCATGGACTACATGGCAGCTGTGTACCAGTGATGTTTGCATGTTCATGTGGTATATATGAAATATGTGGTATATATGAAACATGCCAATACACATTAATTAAACTGAAACACAGTGCTGTTTGTGTCTGTGGAGGAGCTTGCATATTCTCACATATATTTTAATTTTGTAACTGTGTGATATGTCTGGCCACATTACACTTAAGGGGGCCACATTATGAACTGCATGTGTATGCCATGTTTATGTGTTTATAAGATTATTTCTGCATGTGGCCACACATGCTATGTGTAGCATTGGCAAACCTGTCTGTATGCATCCTTAAACCTACATTGCTGACTGGCATGGTCAGTACCTTTATTCCCTCCCTCCTTATAAGTTACTTCCCACCCTGTTTTGTTGCCTCATCCTTGTTTTGCTGTTGTCCACCCTCTTTGTATCCTTAACACCTTCATGTTTCACATCCATACATGTTGTACCATCCTCTGATTTTTGTTTGTGAGGCATTCATTTTGCCTTTCATTTCTTGATGTTGGGTTATCAATGCTCTGTTTTATTACGGTGCCTCACCACTGCCTGCTCAGAATAAAAAGTGGAAACTAACCACACAAAAAAATGACATCCTTCCCTATTCTGACAGATACCCCTTGATCATTCCTCCCTACAGTCCTCTTTTATTTATTTCTACTTGCTGCCTCATCCCTTTCCTGTTTCCTGTCAACCCCTAGTAGTGCTGTCTGTGTGTTGTATTATGTGATACCCCCATGTGTGCCCTGCAACATGACTGTATTTTTTACTCCACAGCATCTGTTTCACCTTGTTGAATTACAGCCTCCTTAGGCCTTAGGTTGACTTTAATCCTTCTGACGTCCTTTTGTCTGGTATGTAGCCACTTATCTCCATGGACATTTTCACCTCACTTGTCCACATATGTGCCATCATGTTATCATTCTTACTTTACATTTGCTTGTATGTAACATAGTGTTGTGGGTGGTTAATGTAATCCCATTTATTGTGATCATTGCATCTTCTACATCCCTTATTCAGGTCAACATGAGGAAACGCTGATGTCATGGTTTCTGATTTTAATAGCTATTCCTAGCTTCCAGTGACAGGTTGTCATGTTTGTTTTACAGTAGAGACCAGCAATAGTTCATAAATATTATAGAGTCTAACTGTTGGAATATACTTTATAAAAAATACATTATGACACACCTTGCAAATGTTGGACTGCAGTCTCTAAAACAAAAGTATTTCCAAGTCATTAAGATGTGATTTTACAATTGTCTTTCTCAGATAAATAATGTATCTCTTGGGTTACACAACCCATTCAAAGATTATTGTAATGAAGACAGACAATAAGATATCTATGCGTATTCTTGCAAAGAGACTAGATATACTAATACCTGATGAAAACATCCAGAATAACCAGCATTTTACATCTTTAAATCAAACCAATTAAAATGGTAAAAAAAAAGACTTTAAATGACATAGGTTTACTATTGAAATTTCGAATCCGCTTCAGTCAACCATTCAGAATGTCACCCCGAAGTGCTGGATTTGGAATTTCGAAACAGCTATGAAGGTGAAAATTAATACACTGACATCTGCAGTTCGATGTATTTGACATAGCAGGAGGTGATGTCACTCACCTCCTGCTATGCATATTAATGCACCGTTACACTCTACAGCCGATGGTACATTAATTCTACTATTTTGCAAGAGGCAATGCTCCCCCTGTGCCCCAACACCCCTGCATATTAAATATACCAACTCCAAGATCACATTAAAGTGAGGAAATGGGCTAATTCCCTGAAGCACTATTTCCCTGCACAATGTCGAACCCAAATGCTCAAACTACACTACCCAGTCACTGTTGTATAGTCGATACATTTGGGTTAGACATTCTGCCAACTTGAAAACTGAAATTCAACCACATGCCAGTTGACCGATGCAGTTTCAAGGTTTCCAATGTAAACCTTGGAAATAAACTCCTATATCTTGCTTTGAAGTTTAGACGTAGGAAAGGCCACTTTGATTATGAATGGCCCATTAAGCTACAACTCAACAACACAACCTATTGATTTTATCAATCAAGAGAAATTCAGCCAGATGAAAATAACAAAATTTAACTATATTTTTCATGAATATATATATATATATATATATATATATATATATATATATATATATATGTCTTTGGAATGTAGGAGGAAACCAGAGTACCCAGAGAAAACCCACACAAACTCAGGGAGGACAGGCAGACTCTGAACAGAAGGCACCCCAACAGAGAGTCGAACTGGAGAACCTCTTGGTGTGAGGTGACAACATTAACTGCTGCACCACTGTGCCACCCTGTCTGTCAATGAGTATTAGATGGTATGGTATATAATATATATCAAACAAATGACATTGAAAACCCCGTTCCTATATTCCATTGTAGTGTTGATTGTTATACCAAGTGGAGCGAAATGCAGCGTGTTAGCGCACTGCTGCCATTTGCTAAGCCTAGCCCAATGGTTAGGGTTACCACCTGTCCCACATTGTGAGGGACAGTCCCCCTCTGGGCAGTTGTGTCCATACCAAAACCATTATAAATGTTAAATGCCCTGTGATTGTTTGACATAATTATGTCCCATATTTTATGTAATAGTTCCATACAATACTTATTTCCGTATGTAAAATACCTAAATGTTACAAGAAACAGAATAAGCAACTAAACTGCTACAACAATAAGCTTTCAGTTAGGCATAAAACTAATGTACTATCCTTTATACTGACCGTGTGTATGTGTTGGCCTGTAAAATATGATGTGTGCCCTGAAAATGTCCCATTTTGGTCATTTGAAAAGGTGGCAACCCTACCAATGGTCAGAGCATTCACTCAATATCTGCCCATTCGCGGTCCAAGTCGTCCTTGTCAGGATGGCCCAAAGATGAACGGGTATTACCCAGGTCTACCTACCATGTCATGAAAGATAAGTATTTTTGTGAACCTATGTGCGTGAAGTACAGCATGTGGAAGATCAAAAATGCTAGGGTAGTCCTCACAACCATATTGGTAGTAGAGATATGTAGTGTACGCAATGCGTTCTGTTGACTGTGCCATGGGCCATCAACCAGAGCAGGGATGGATGGTGTGTGTGGAATATGGGGGTGGGGGGTGGGGGGTAATGTAATAATTTGCCAAGGGGAGACTGGGTTGAATGCACAATAGGTGAACTGGAGGTTTTCGTGAGAACAGTGAGTGAATCAGAAAGAAAACCAAAGAACAAACATTCACATCTGCAATAAAACCTGACAGGCCATACTGTAGAACACAATCCCACAAACATATGAACATTAAAATGTGCGATACACATGTATAGAAATGTTACCTGCACACACCCACATAATGGTCTGGCCTGAACTGAGCCATCCAACCCCAACACACCTGGATACATAATTGAAAACCCATCATCCTTCCACAGCACAACACACCCCCCTTCCTGAATGTCCACCAAAACCACACATACTCGGGCTGCAAGCCTGGCGCAGCCATATCTGCACATAGTGACCCCTACTCATATCTAGTAGGCACCCTAGGCAGTCTCAGAATTGCAAACTATTTATCCTTTGCATGGATAACCCTACCTCATTTTCATAAAGCCAAAAGAATCGAGGTCATTGGACCCACAATTTTTGGATATCCCTCATGGGATAAATATCTGTTCTAAACATTAGACTTGGTGTCCAAACACGATGTCCAGTCCCCTAGACATCTGGACACAAGTTGTATGAGCAGTAGTTGTCCACAACCCTGCTCAGCCTCCAGCCGATCCTCCAGAACCTACGACCCAGGATTAAACACCTGATCGTGATGCATGTCTCCTCACGTGCATTATCGGGAATATGTACCTTTCACATTTGCATAGCTACACATCACACATACATGCATATAAGTAGTTGTCAAGTATGTGTCCAATTCATAAATATGTATACTTGCAAATGTATACATATGTGTCTCAAAACACATGAATAGTAACATGTACTATACATATGTACACCACCCGACTGTCACATTTTATTTATTTGTTTATTTTACATTTGTTAACCGGAGGTGTCTGACTGAGCCAAAAAGGCCCGTGTTCAGCAAAGGCCCAGGGAGAAAAATTACAGGCACATTTAGTTATTTAGACATGATCAGTATGCACACAAATTACAAGAGACATGTTTTTACAGTGGTATGCAGCACATAAACAGTTACAGTGGAGAGAACAAACAAAAAAATATGAATTTTAAAAATAAAGGTAATTAATAGATTTATGGTGTACAGCTGAAATTTGGAACACAGGTAGAATACATACATAGTACACAGGTACAGTACATACATTGTAGATTAGCCAGTGTCTGTGAATAAGACTGAAAACTATTATCAAGTGCTCAAGATTTAGTATGTATATGTTATCTGCTTCCACTAGGCTGGGGAGCAATCATGGCACTGCCAACTTTGCTTGAGATGTTGCCTGATGAGGTCTTTAAAGGAGGCTTTGGATGATGTGTTTTGAATGCTAGTAGGGACAGAGTTCCATTTTTTAGCCACTGAACTATTATATAGTGCATCTCCAAAGCTATTGCAGTTGTTGGTGACTTCTAGTAGTAGTTTGCTTGAAGATCTAAGAGGCCTTTTGGCTGAGTGATGTTGTACTAGGTTTTTGAGGGCAGGACACTTATTGAGGAGGTAATAGATAGAATGACAGAGGCAGAGCTGATTGTAGGTTAGGAGGTTGGGCAGTTCAAGCCAGTGGAGCTGTCTCAAAGCAGTACAGTGATGAGTTCTATATGAACAATTTGCAGCAAAGTGGGCAATTCTGTTATAGCAGGCTTCCATTTTGCTTAGTTCAGTTTTGTTGAGATTATTCAGAATGGGAGATGCATAGAGTAAGGTGGATAGAAGTTGGGAGCGAGCAATGGCTGATCTTGTGTTGTTGGTAAGAAATGGTTTGATACGGCAGAGTGACCCCAGTTTGGCATGCACTTTTTTAATATTTAAGTTGAGATGACTATCAAATTTTAGGTGGGAGTCTATGGTTATTCCCAATAGCTTAGCCTGTGCCACTGGAGCAATTGGAGTAGCATTTGTGGAGTAGATAGTGAATTGTCTGTTAGTGTTTTTGTTAGAACTGGTTATAATCATAAGCTGAGTTTTCTTTGGACTGAGGATAAGTTGGGCTTTGGTAAGGTAGTTTTCAATGTCAGAGAATGTTAGTTGAGTTGTTCGCAGGAGAGTGGGAATGTTTTGTGCAGCACAGATTAAGGTAGTGTCATCTGCATACTGAATTATATATGCATGCTGTGTGGAGGTATGGAGGTCATTTGTGAAGACTGTGAATAGTAGTGGTCCTAAGATAGAACCCTGTTGGACTCCTATAGTTATGGGCAGCTGAGGAGAGATAGAATTTTCTCATTTCACAGCTTGGTACCTGTCAGTTAAGTAGCTTTGGAACCAGGTAAGAGTGGAATTTGATAGATGATATTGGTTTAGTTTGTTTAGCAGGATTTGGTGTGAGACTGTGTCAAATGCTTTGGACATATTCAAAAAAAGAGTTGACACTTGTAGGCCTTCATTTTTGAGATGGTTTACTGTGTCTGTGAAGCAGAGGAGGGCTATAGTGGTACTATGGGCAGGTCTGAAACCATGCTGAGTAGGTGACAGGATGTTGCTGTCGAGGAGATAGTTTAGCATCTGTGTATGAATGCATTTTTCTAGGATTTTGGCCAGGGGGGAGAGTAAAGCAATGGGTCTGTAGTTATTAAGTTCAGTGGAGGTCCCGCCTTTATGTATGGGTGTAACATAGGATATTTTCCAGAGTTTGGGCACATAGTTTTCAACAATTGATCTGTTTATGAGAGTGGAGACTGGGATAGCAACAGCATCTGCTGTGAGTTTCAAGAAATAGCTGGGGAGTAGGTCGGCTGCTGTTGATGAGGTTTTTAGTTTGGAGAGCATGCTTTTGATTGAAGTGGTGGAAACTGTTTTGAGGGTAAAGCTTGTATTAGTGCTATTTGTGTTGGGGGGGATAGTGAGGAAGGAACTGTCCTGTGATACTAAGGATAGAATTGAGTTTACAAAGTGGGAGTTGAATTGTGTTTCGATGGGAACTTTAGTGTTAGGGGGTGGTTGGTTTGGGAGTAGCCTTTTGGGTGGATTTTAGTAGCTGGTTTACATTTTTCCAAAATTTTTGCGGGTTCTGTTGGTATTTAGTTTGTAATGTTGTGTAGTAGGATTTTTTTTGTCCAGCCTAATGCATTTTTTTGCACGGTTGTGCAGTTCTTGGTACCTAGGCTTTGTGTTTCTTTGTTTCTTTGATAGTAAAGCCAGGCAGTGTCTCTGGACTTGAGGATTTTTTTGGTTTCTTTACTGAGCCAGGGGTTTGTAGGGGTTCTAACCTTGATTTTGCGCAATGGAGCGACAGTGTCTAGGTGTTGTAGAAATGTTTTGTTGAAATATGCTACAGCCTGGTTAAGTGGGAGGGTTTTTAGGGGGTCCAGTCACAGTTACAGAGTAAAGTGTTGAGGACCTCAGGAGAGAATTTTTTTGTGTTTCTAGTGGATATATAGTTAGTGGTTTTGCATATGCTTGTTCTACTACGTATAAAGTATATTATGTTGTGATCACTTAAGGTGTCTGGGAGACTGCCTGTGTGAGGGTACAATGTGGGGTTGTTAGTTAGGACCCAGTCAAGGATAGATTCCCTTTTAGATTTTTTATCACATCTAGTTGAAATTTGGACTAGCTGCTGGTAGCCATGGAGATTTATTAGATTACTTGGTGGTTCTGATATACAGGTGAACCAATCTAGGTTGAAGTCCCCCAGAATAAGGGTTTCTTGTGAGTATGTGGAAGAACACCAGGATAAGAAGTCTTCAAGGCTAGCAGGTATATTACCAGGTGGAATATAGATCACAATTGTGATGATGACCTTTTTAGGGTGAAGTTGAAGTTGTGAGATAAGTATGTCCCAATTATTGGGGGAGGGGTCGGAGTTTGGTAATTGAAGGACATTTAAGTTGGACTTGTACAGTAAGGCAGTTCCACCCCCCTTGTCTTGTCTAATGATATTGTAGCCGGTAGGGAGAACTTCTGAGTTAGCTATGTTTTTATTTAGCCAGGTTTCTGTTAAAGCAACTATGTCTGGGGAGTAGTGTGATATTGTGGCCTGGAGTTCACGTATTTTATTTTTGATACTTCTAATATTAATATTTAGCATTAAAAGATGGCTGGTTTTGCTGCTGTTGTTGATTTGCCCACAGGTGAAGAAAGTGGGGGTGTTATGTTCTGACATTTGTGTTGGAGCAGTTTGTGTTGGACAGGATGGATTTGGGCCTGGGTTGGGGTGGATATTTCCACTTATGTTGAGCCTGGAGTTAAAATGGTTATACAGATGTTGGAGTTTGGTGAGGAGTGTGAGAAAGTATTGTGTTTCTTTGGAGTAGGAATGAGAGCATATGTGTTTAGTTCTGAATTGGTCTGTTATGTAGTTCTTGAATAACTGTGGGCAGACATTATTATAATGTGTGGTGTCTGTATATGAGAGTGCATAATGTAGTGTTGTGCTACTAAGTTTAGGGATATTGCTAGAGTGATAACTTGTGGTGTTGTAAAGAATTATGAGAAGACAGACTAGACTTAGTTGTGTGATAGTCATGGTTATAACATTTAAGTTGTTTCTAGGTGGGGGGTCTGAATAGGAATTATAGGGTTGCACTATATGTGGAAGGGGAAGTAGTGTGGCTGATGTAAAAAATGCCTAGTGGGAATGAGAGTGACTGGGAATATTTTGTGTGGAGCAAGTTGGTGTGGTATAATGTGATATGACTTGAGGGGCTGTGATTGGTGGAGGTGATGTGAGGGTGAGCTGTGGGTGTGGCTGTGATTACTATAAATGTAGAGGTAGTGGGGGCAGGAGAAAATAGGGGGCAGGGCAGGGGAACAGAGAGAGCCCGAGCGTTAGCGAGGGTGAATGGAGCAGGGCAGAGCCAACCAAGACAAGAAAAAAAAGTAAGTATTGATTTACAAATCTGAACACTTTAAACAAATTCCTGAGGTCTAATGGCTTACCAGCAAGCAGACTGTAATTGCTGAAGAGCACTTGTGTCCTGGTGGGAGACTAGAAGATGGCTCCATGCTCAGCAGGATTATAATATAGACTTTGTATTGGGGGAGGGAGATAGCACAAGGGGTGTAAACCAGGTGGAATGCAAAGAAACCAGAGAGGCAATCAGTGGAAATCAGTGAAGGCCTCAGAGGGGGTAAGTATTAATTCAAACTACCTGTAAAGTGAAGGAGAGAAGAGACAGCAAAGTTTATTAAGGTTGTCCACATATATATATATATATATATATATATATATATATATATATATATATATATATATATGAAGAATGAACATGGTCACAATAGATATAGCACACCTCTTCATCCCCAACCACAGGTAGAATGCTAAACGTGGAACTAACTATGTCCCCGTGCTAAGTCTGACTTTCAAACAGGTACAGGGCAGTCCCAGTCAACAGTCAGACGAGCCAAAAATTGGAATACTAATTGAACACCCTGACCATAATATGAACGTATGTCCCAGGACTATAAGCTTGGGACATCTGAATATACTTGGAGTGAGCCAACATAAGGGACGTGTCTAAAGCAGTAG